>NC_138217.1:10184834-10289834 GCF_964194415.1 Vipera berus | reverse complement strand
CAAGTGGGTGAATTCTTTGGCCTTTAATATTTGCCCGTCACCTCCTGCAGCACAGCTGTGCAGTGGATTAATGAAAGAGAGCACCAGTGGTTATTTTACACCAGGTAGAGAATGAGACCTTTTCCGGAAACATTTTCCCATCGCCTGTTGGTCTTCAAGAAGCCAAAACATTGTCCCCAACACTTTCTGCCTTTTCCCACATATATACCAAGAGCAATCAGTGCTCCGAATAGGGAAGACGGAGTGATGATGTTCAAGCTGCTTCTCATATTTCATGATCCTATAGTCTGAGCTGCATTCCTTAAGAATTGTTATGATGGCTGGTGGCACATCCATCCAGATATTTAGACTGGATTGGGCATTTTTGTCCACCTACCGAGTCCTTCCCAAGGATCTGGCACAGACAGAGGAGAAATTGGGTACCAAATTGTGTTGGCTAACTACTAGGGGTAGTAAATTATCCAGGATTTTGCTCATCTCTAGTACTTTGCAAAATGCATGATTTTTTGCAAGGGATGAGTCAAGCATAAGTTATTTTTTTTCCAGTATAGGCATGGCCAGTTGTAACTAAGGTGCTGACAACCACCTTGGCTTTCCATCTCTGAAGAAGAAGGAACATTATTCTCAGATTTCTGGAAAATATCTTTGCATTTCTGTTGGTTGCATTTTATTTTATTTTTTGTTTTAGGTTACAGTTGCCAGGGTCTATTTCTGGCAAAGTAATTTTAAAATTTTGCCCTTGTCTTCCTTTGGATTTCAGTCAAATATGAGCTATAAAGTCCTGGAGAAATGAGAGATTGAATAATGAAGAGAATCCTTGACTCTCTTTTCAATAAATAAAATACCACCATGAGAATTCCACCATTTTTTAAAATTTATTATTTAATTTATATCCTGTCTTTACTGCTTTAGAAACAACTGTAGGCAGTGTACATATCCTGCTTCTATTTTCTCCATATGACCTTGTGAAGTGAGAGAATAATAATAACAACAATAACAATAACAATAATAATAATAATAATAATAATAATAATAATAATAATAATAATAATAATATAATTAGTTGGAAGGGACCTTGGAGGTCATCTAGTCCAACCCCCTGCTCAGGCAGGAAACCCTACCCCATTTCAGACAAATGAGTGTCCAGTCTCTTCTTAAAAACTTCCAATGTTGGAGCATTCACCGCTTCTGGAGGCAGATTATTCCACTGGTTAAATGGTTCTAACAGTCAAGAAATTTCTCCTTAGTTCCAGGTTGCTTCTCTCTTTGGTTAGTTTCCATCCATTGCTTCTTGTCCTGCCTTCAGGTGCTTTGGAGAATAGCTTGGTCTAAAGTCACCCAGTTGGTTTTCGTGCATGCCTAAGGCAGGACTAGAACTCACAGTCTCCTGGTGATTGGCCCAAAGTCACCCAACTGGTTTTTCATGCCTACGGTGGAACTAGAATTCAAAGTCTCCTGGTGATTGGTCCAAAGTCACCCAGCTGGCTTTCAGGCCTAAGATGGAACTAGAACTCACAGTCTCCCGGTTTCTATCTTGCTTCCTTAACCATTAAATCAAACTGGCTCCCTTTTCAACAGTAATAGTTCCTTCCTCCTATTAAATGATAAGGGAAGTGTGGGAAAGAGCAAGAATATTTATCTCAATGGTATTAATTTCCTAGAGCGGGCCCCTCCGTGCTTGTTAAGCAGCTGAACTGCTATTGTACAATTGCAACTAACCATCCTACATATAGAGGTCACTCTGTTGGGTCCAGCCCTTCAGTCCCACTAATTGTAGGCAGCCAATTGTGACCACCTTATAAAACAAGTCATTGGAGGGTCAACAACATAGCAGATGTTTCCTTTAGGTGCAAATGAGGCAGCTGTTCCAGTCTGCCAGTCAGAAAGACAACTTGGTGGAGACTCCGTAGACTGTCCTGGTCAACCCGCAAGAAAATTTGATTCATTTTGCTTAATGGCAGGACCAGTTGAACCAATATGCATAATTGGCATGGAGAATTCTCTTCTACCCCTTTAATAATTGCGGCTATGGATGCTGAGGGAGCACTCCTGGCTCCAAAACATCTAGTAGAACATGTTTCCTTGCCTTCAAGCAGACGAGAGAGAGCAAGAAAAGGAAAGTAGAAGTTGCGTCTGAGAAAAGGAGGGAAGGAGACCTCTGGGTAGGAGATTAAAAAGGATTTTGAGCCCATCGTATTTCAGAATTTTGTTTTATGGATAGGTTTTATGTTTATTATTATAAGCTGTATAAGCTGCTCAAAAAAGGGCGTGTAAGTGTAACACAGCAAGCAAAGAACAAACACATTCTTTGGCCTTTTCCATCTGAAGGAAAAATGACTTTGCTCACCTGCAACTCTTCCTTAATTCTTTCCTTCTTTTTTTCTTTCCTTCTTTCCCTCATTCCTGCCTTCCTCCATCTCTTCCTCCTTCCTTCCGTCCCTCCTTCCCTTCCTCCCTATTTAACATTCCTGGTAGTAGATCTAGAGTCTCGGGTTTCTTCCCGCGTTCCTTTCATCTTCAGAAAGTTGTGGCGACGTTTTGACGAAATCCCATCCGTCATCATCAGGCCGGAGTGTTTCTCCTGCTGCTACGAAAATATATATATATATATATATATATATTATTGCCCAGTTCCAAAAGGCAACAATCCACTATAAAGGCTACATCTTACTTGTTTGACAGACATTTTGTTTGCTGTCAAGGTAGCGCCTTGCCTCTCCAGCTCAAACTGTAAAGCTGTAGCTTCCTGCTTCCTTTGCTGATTCACTTTTCATCCTGGGCGCTCTTCAACAGAGGTTTACTCTGATCCCTAACCAATTCCTAATGTTTCTTTTGCGCTTTACATACATTCAGAATCTGTGAAGGCATTCTACAGAATAACAGAGTTGCGCGGGGGGGGGATCTTGGAGGTCTTCTAGTCCAACCCCCTTCTCAAGCAGAAGACCCTAGACCATTTTAGACAAATGGTTGTCCAGGTCCTTCTTAAAAGACTCCAATGTTGGAGCACTCGCAACTTCGGAAGGCAAGTCGTTCCTCTGGTTGATTGTTCTGACAGTCAGGAAAATCCTCCTAGGATTAGTTGTCTTGATTAGTTTTCATCTCCTTGATTAGTTTTCATCTGTTACTTCTTGTCCTGCCTTCAGGCGCTTTGGAGAATAGCTTGACTCCCTCTTCTTTGGGGCAGCCCGTCAAATATTGGAACACTGCTGTCATGTCACCCCTAGTTCTTCTTTTCACTAGACTAGACATAATCTAGTCCGGTGGATTACAGAATAACAAGCTGGAAGTCTTGTTATTGTCCCTCCTCCAGCAGGAGACTCTATTTACCATTTGAGACAAATGGCCAATCTCTTCTTTAAAACTTCCAGTTTTGGAGCATTCACAACTTCTGGAGGCTAGCTGTTCCATTGGTTAATTGTTCTCACTGTCGGGAAATTTCTCTTTAGTCCTAAATTGCTTCTCTCCTTGATTAGCTTTCATCCATCGCTTCTTGTCTTGCCTTCGGGTGCTTTGGAAAATAGATTGAGCTCCTCTTCTTTATGGTGGCCCCTCATATATTGTCATATATAAATTCTGCTACAACCCTTAATCCGCTGAAAGATTAAGAAGAGAAGACGAACGGAGCCATCGCAAAGCACTCCGCCCGAGTGTCTTTACGGGCAAGATTAAATAAATTCTCCCTTGGATCATTGGTCTGACCCCATCTTGCTAGGTTTCACCATTTTTAGGGCAGGAAAGCCATGTCATCTTTGTAATGGGTGGTTATAACTCAACCTTGAGAGAGTAACACCTTGTTCCTGAGCATCTTGGCACAAGCCCTGTTTTCATGTCATACCTGCTCTGTCAAAACAAGTTTTGTTCTCCCCTCAGGGTCAAGCTTAGCTTTTGAACATCAAGCTGTCATCTCGGGGCATTGTCAAGAGTGTTAGGAACAGGCTACCAGTTCACATTCCACAACAATTATGAGGGTTGATGATGAATGAGCCAGTTTTAGAGACAGCGAGAAATTCCTACAGGTGGAGTGACCTTCTGAAAAAGTCTTGTTTGTTTGACTAATGAAGAGCCTGGAGGACTGGGTGAATGGGAGGAGGTAACCCCGCCTCCCTCCTCCCCCCCCCAAATCTTGAAATACATTCGTTTAGCATTGGGTAGATCAAGGGCAGGTCAAAAATTGCAATCCATCGGAATTTCAGATATATCGACTCCCTCCGAGAAATTGTAGATTCGGGATAACAGAATAACAGAGTTGGAAGGGGACCTCGGAGCCCTCCTAGTACAGGTAGTCCTCAATTTATGGCCACAATTGAGTCCAACATTTCTGTCGTTAAGTGAGTTTCACCCTCCATCTTACGGTGTTTCAAATCACCGTTGTTAAGCCATTGATAAGTCAGTAAGCCGGTTGTTAAATGAATCTGGCTTCCCCCTCGACTTTGCTTGCTCAGAAGGTTGCAAAATGGGATCACACAACGTGGGGACAAGGCAACGGTCATAAATTCGAGTCAGATGCCAGGCGTCTGGATTTTGATCAAGTGACCCTGGGGATGCTGCAAGGGTCGTTAAGTGTGCAAGGCAGTCATAAGTCACCTTTTCCAGTGCCGCTGTAACTTTGAATGGTCAGTGAATGGACTGTTGTCAGTCACGGACTACTTGTACAGACCTCGGCTCAAGCAGGGAGCACTGTAGTGTTTCAGACAAACGATTGTCCAATCATCATAACCTCCAGTACAGACAGTCCTCAACTTAACAACAGTTCATTTAGTAACCATTCAAAGTTGAATAGAATAGAGTAGAGTAGAGTAGAGTAGAATAAAATAGAGTAGAATAGAGTAGAATAGAATAGAATAGAATAGAATAGAATAGAATAGAATAGAATAGAATAGAATAGAATAGAACAGAGTAGAGTAGAGTAGAGTAGAGTAGAATAGAATAGAATAGAATAGAATAGAATAGAATAGAATAGAATAGAATAGAATAGAATAGAATAGAATAGAATAGAATAGAACAGAATAGAATAGAATAGAATAGAATATTAAATAGGAGAATAGAATAGAATAGAATAGAATAGAATAGAATAGAATAGAATAGAATAGAATAGAATAGAATAGAATAGAATAGAATAGAATAGAATAGAATAGAATAGAATAGAATAGAATAGAATTATCGAATGGAATAGAATTATGGGATGGACTAGACTAGACTAGACTAGACTAGACTAGACTAGACTAGAATGGAATGGAATGGAATGGAATGGAATAGAATAGAGCTGGAAGGGACCTTGGAGGTCTTCTAGTCCAGCCCGCTGCTCAAGCAGGAGAACCTTTACCACCTCAGAAAAGTGACTGTCTAGTCTCTTCTTAAAAGCCTCCAGTGATGGAGCACCCAGAACTTCAGGAGGCCAGCTGTTCCACTGCTTAACCGTCCTCCCTGTCAGGAGGTTTCTCCTTAATTCTAGTTACAACAGCACTGAAAAAATCCGTGGGGATGCTGCAACGGTCAGGTGTAAAGCAGTCATAAGTCCCTTTTTCTCAATGCCATTGTCAACTTCCAACGGTCGCTAAGGGAAAGATTACAAATTGAGGTCTGCCTAGAGTTTGTTCTACTCTCAGTTTTTCCGCACGTGGGTGATAACCCACATATTCAGAATTATCAGCCAGCCAAGGGAAGGGATTGGCAGTAGAAGGATTGACTGGGCAACTCTGAGAAACTTCTGTTGAGTTGCACAACCTTTGCAGCTACGTTAATGTGCACAGAATTGGAGCCTAAGTGAACGAAAGCCTTCTGATGAAAAAAAAGAAATGAGAAGAACAACGATACAAAAACAAAAAATAAAAAAATAAATAAATGGAGGCACCGACCTGCCAGAGTTAAATGTCAGAGATCAATAATTCTCAGTCAGAATGAAAAACTTGCCTACATGGTATTATTTAGAGCCTGGTTCGGCTTTTACCTCCACTAATAATTACGGAGCTGATCTTTGCATTAGGAAGGTAACCTTAGCACAGCAGATGCATTAAAATAAAATAATAATTAAAAAGAGACACACACACACACACACACACACACACACACAGCCAGGTATGCATACGTTTAGACTCAGCTGCTTTTGCTGAAGTTTGTATGAGAAACAAAAAGAAAATTTTTGGCAGGATAAGCTGGTCAGGCCCAGAAGTCAGCTAGGAAAAATCAAATGACATCTCGGATCTACCCAGATCTCTCCTTTTTTTCATCGCAGCCCCCTTGGATAGAGAAGACGACACTGGAGTTGTGTGTGTTCTATCTATTATCTATCCATCCATCCATCATCTATCTTTCTTGTCTATCATCTGTCTATCTATCTATCTATCTATCTATCTATCTATCTATCTATCTATCTATCTATTATCTATCCATCCATCCATCATCTATGTTTCTTGTCTATCATCTGTCTATCTATCTATCTATCTATCTATCTATCTATCTATCTATCTATCTATCTATCTATCTATCTATCTATCTATCTATCTATCCCTCCCTCCCTCCCACCCTCCCTCCATCCATCCATCCATCCATCCATCCATCCATCCATCCATCCATTTACTCAGACACACACATCTAAATATACACAAACAAAAACACATTCACACACATACATATACACATATTACCTTTTGAAAATGTTTTCTTAACCTTGGGTATTTTATTTTGTTAAAAAAAACCTTTTAAAATTATTGATTCTTTGTATCCGTCTCTTCTGTTGCTAGTCTACGATCCTGATAAAGGTTTGATTGATTGGTAAGAGTACATGGGAAGAAGACTTTTGCTGTGCCTCTTTTTCTCCATAATTGTTAGCTTCCCTTCCCTGTCTCCATCAAATGACAGGGTCCTCCCAGTAGAGTGTAGAAATTGATGCCCTCCAGATGTTTTAGACTTCAACCCGTCCCCATAATTCCCATCACCCAACATGGTCCTCGCAGGAAGCAGTGAGAAACCGCGGCCAGAATTTCCGAAGGGGACCGAGGTTGCCTACCCTGATATTAAAATAAACCTTGCCCCCCACCCCACCCCACCCCACCCCCAACCCCAGACATACTACAGTGAGGAATGAGATGAGACCGCCACCTTCCATGGTTCATAAAGGGTTGCGTGCACTTTGGAATGGTGCAAAACTCTACCCCAGGAGGATCAATCTGCGGGGCATTTTAATAATTGTAAGAAAAACTCTTGCCCAACTTAGACACTTGAAAACTTCCTCTCGCACCGACCCCCACCCCAGTCCCCCATGGAATTACGATTAAGACAACCTTGTCAAATCAGAAATTTCTCCCCAGAGGCATACAAGCCAAGGGAGAAGGCTTATTCTGCTCTGTTCACCCGCTGACCCCATAACATCAGTGGAATCTCAAATGCCAGCTATAATCCCGATTCTAGCATCACCTCTGGCCCTGGATGTAACTGAAACATTTGCTTGGATTCACACAGCTTGAGTCCTGAAAGTGTAGCCACGGCCTGGGCAAAAGCCAGACGATGATACAACACATCTAGGGGGAAAAAGGAAAAAAAGCTAAAAGTCCCAAACGTGAGCAATTTGAGAGAGGGTGGTTTTTTTCCCCCATGGTTTGGGGGGAGAGAGAGAGAAAGTTCCTCTGGATCGCTCAGAGGACAAGGATGGCTGAGGAGGTCATTGAGATGGTCTGAAGACAAGAGCCGAGCGTTTGGGGTCCAGCCGAGCGCCAGGAAGAAAGGGGAGAAGAATCTCCAGGTAGTCAGAGGAGAAGATTTCTGAGAGATTCAGAGACGTTTGGAAAAGGGGGGGGAGGGGGCATCCACATCCAGGCTGGTGGGGCAGACCCAACGATGAATGGCTCAGAAAACCGTTGGAACGGTTAGCTCCTTGACAAAGCATTCCCTTCTTTCCCTCTTCCTTCCCTCTTCCTCCCTCTCCTCTCCTCCTTCTCCTTCTCCTCCTTCTTTCCTTTCCTCCTCCTCCTCCTCCCCCCTTGTGTAAAATCCCATTTACCTAACAGATTCCATGCTGGCTATTTGCTTTCTCCCACAGACATAGGGGCTTCTACTGCACACACCAGGCCATGTTTGCGACTGTCCCATCTTTGTGCACTGAGGCCCTGGGCTCATGTTTAGCTGACAGTAATGGCATGAATGCTAATGACTTTTGATTATTTGGATCAGTCATTAAACTAATGAGCCCATCTCCAAATTAGCATGACTGCTTCAGCCAGCGAAAATTTCATCAGATCGGCTTCATTATTTCAGACGGGGTGCGCTTTGGCAAACGTAGCTGCGGAGAGAGGACCCGATCTTCATTTGGTAATTTCATCACTTGATTTGCCAGACCGTGAACAAATCAGTGTGATGCAGTTCCCCCACCCACTCTGGGAGGAAGCGAGGATGGGGGTGATGTTTGCGCAGAGTTAGACTCCCAATTAAACCAAACTCCTCTTCCTTTTACAGTTCAGCTTAACTTACACACACCCCATGGTTACTTTCTGTTCTCAGAGGTTGGGGCTGCAGGATCGAATAACAGAACCACAGAGTGGGAAGGGAACCGTGGAGGTCTTCTAGACATTTTGAACTGAATCACAATTTGCAAGCACAAATAGAGTCCCTCGTTCTATCTAATTCTTTCCTCCTTGACCTTCTGTTCGTCTTCACCCAAGAAGAAGACAGAACGCAGGATCGTTTCCTTTCCCCTTTAGGCTTTTGCTGCCATTTTAGATTGGTCAAGGGCCACCCAAAAAATCTGATTTTCGGACAAGTTCCACAGATCAGGATTCTGCTGCGGAAGGCAAATGAACGAGTGATTTTTAGAACAATTGATGAGCGGAACAACCTGCCTCCAGAAGTTGTGGCTGCTCCAACGCTGGAAGAGATTGGACAGCCATTCGCCAGGGATGGTGTATTGTCTCCTGCTCAAGCAGGGGGTCGGATTAGATTTTGGCCGAAGGCCGGACAAGAAGCAACGGGTGGAAACTAATCAAGGAGAGAAGCAACCTAGAACTAAGGAGGAATTTCCTGACCGTGAGAACAGTTAACCAGTGGAATGGTTTGCCTCTGGAAGTCCTGGGTGCTCCATCACTGGAGGCTTTTCAGAAGGGATTGGACAGCTATTTGTCTGAAATGGTATAGAGTTTCCTGCTTGAGAAGAGGGTCAGACTAGAAGACCTCCAAGGTCCCTTCCGACTCTTGTGACTCTGTTATTCTGAACCCTCTTTCTCGGGGGAGGCTTTCTTAAAACAGCAACCGTGGCATTACCGATTTCTCAGCCCAGTTTGTAGGAAAAGGAAGCAGACAAGCATTTCCCTAAAGATGCCAAAGGAAGGAGAATTTCTTCCACAACTTCTCACCGTGGAGCTTCTGACAAGCGAAGTCAAATGGGGGGGGGTGTGTGTGGGGGGGAGAAACCTAAAGAAAAAAAAACTGCATACCCCGTTTTTTACTCTCTCCTAGCCTGGAGGGGATCAGGTCGTTGGGACCTTTTGATCATTCTTCAGAAGGCCCGGCAAGACCTTTAAACATGACGTGGTCGTTGGCGAACCCTCTCGTATTCAAGGAGACGGATAACACCGGTAACCTTCTCAATCCTGCTGCGCAATCTGAACGCTGCCTTCCACCCTCCTCCACCTTTCCCTCCAGAGCTGCACAATAGATCGACGTCAACCCTGATTAGCAGTTGCTTGGCACGCCATCCATTTGCCATTTGCTAGGCCCGTGTGCCAACCAGGATAATTGAATCACCATCAGCAGCAGCCTGCTGTAGGTTAAAAGCACAAGAGATGCTAAGGGAGCGCCATCCATCATCGGCTGTAGGCTACGGGTTCTCCGGTGGAGTCTGGATTTCACCCACCCATCCCTCCCCTTCTCCACCTGCCATAAAGGTCGGGAGCCCCCCCCCAGCACGGAGCAGGGTAACAGGCTAATAGAGGGAAGAAAGAGGAGATTGGAAACATATTCTCAGGGCTTGGAGTGCTTTAAAAAAAACCAGAGAAGAACTAAGTTAGAACTTGTCAGAGCCAGGTGGGGAAGCATCTTCTTACAAGTCACGGCTGAGCAGGAGGTGGATGGAGATATCGGGCCAAAAACAGCAGGGGCAAGGAATTTTTGGAGTCTATGGGAAATCTTCCTTTCGGTGAGAAAGAACAGAACCGTTGGGCTCAAGTCGTAAGTCAGGGACTGTCTATATTCATATAAATAAAGCCTTTAGCCTTCACCTTTAGTGGAGGAGAAGAATGGAGAGATTCTATGTGGAGTAATAGACAGGGGGAAAAACAGGAAACTGACACCGTTTGTTTATTTATTTATTTATTTATTTATTTATTTGTTTGTTTGTTTATTTATTTATTTATTTATTTATTTATTTATTTATTTATTTATTTATTATTGGGACTTATATGCCGCCCTATCTCCCGAAGGACTCAGGGCGGCTAACAACAATAACATACAATAAATACAGAAGTTAAGATAAAATTAAAATTAAAGGCCCCTGTACAATATTAAAATTAAAATTAAAATAAATTAAAAATTAGAGTTAAAAATTAAAAACATAATTAAAATCCCTGTCAGTCCAGGTCAGCCAGTTGGAAAAGGAGTGTTTTGAGGCCGCGGCGAAAGGACAGGAGATCTGGGGCCATCCGAAGCTCAGGGGGGAGTTGGTTCCATAGGGCTGGCGCTCCCATATAATTTGCCAGGAGATTTCCTTCTCAGAGCAAGAACCTTGCAGCCCTTAAGGCCATTTTCTCTTCTAATCCAATATCAACTGCTAAATAAATAAATAAATAAATAAATAAATAAATAAATAAATAAATAAATAAATAAATAAATAAATAAGCCTTGGTGGAGCAGTGGGCTAATGCCTCCTTAAGTAACACCAGCTGCCTGCAATGAGTGCAGGTTCAAGTCCCACCAGGCTCAAGGTTGACAGCCTTCCGTCCTTCCCAGGTAGGTAAAATGAGGACCCAGATTGTTGGGGGCAATTAAGCTGACTTTGTAATAATGCCGCTTGGGGGTGTGTGTGAAAGCCCTAATAAGCAGGCATATACATAGGATGAAGGCTACTGCTAAGCTTGTAAGCCGCCCTGAGTCTTCGGAGAAGGGCGGGATATAAATGGGATTAAAATAAAAAATAAATAAAAATAAAAAAACGGGCCACTACGTGATTCCAGACCGAAGCTTTTCAGAATCCTATCAAGGAAGGCCGTATTGCCCTCACCTGCCCCTTAAAAAAAAACACAACTGCTTGATGTATAGCACATCGTCATTTCCGATGTCTAATCATCCTTTTCGCTTTGGCCCATCTGGCAGGTCAGATCACGAGACAGGGATTGATTTGGAAAAGCAGGAAGGAATGTTCTCAAGTTTGAATGAATAACTGGGGGAAATTTGAGCAAGGTCACTAAATCACAGGGATACGGAGAATCAGAGAGAGAGAGAGAGAGAGAGAGAGAGAGAGAGAGAGAGAGAGAGAGAGAGAGAGAGAGAGAGAGAGAGAGAGAGAGAGAGACGCTGGGGGGGGGGAATCGCAGCCGGAAAGGGAACCTAGGGCGAAAAGGTGAAGAGCATCCATACAAACCTTTATCTTCCATAAATCAAAGGGCAGCCATTTCTTTTACAGCTGCAATGCAGAGACGGAGAAGGAAGGCAAACAGCTGGCACTGTCCAAAAGTTGGGCTGGAGAAGACAGATTTTTCCAAAGGTCTGGTAAAGCCAACCTTGCCACAATCAGTGGGGGGGGCGGGAAAGAGGTTGGAAGGATTCTGAACTGCCAGTTGCATTGGTTTCTTGAACCTTGATCTCCTGAGATGGAGCCAAAGAGAACGGATCTTGAAAATAAAGCAAGGCAACACCTGAAAACTCCCTGGGGTGAAGGGATTGAAGAGCAACGAAGAGGATCAGGGGGCTGGAGGCGAAAACGCGAAGAAGAACGGTTACAGGAATTGGGGATGTCTAGTCTAGTGAAAAGAAGGAGCAGGGGGCGACATGATAAGAGTCTTCCAATATTTGAGGGGCTGCCCCAAAGAAAAAGTGGGGTGGGGTGCGGTGTTTCAAGCTATTCTCCAAAGCACCCGAAGGCAGGACGAGAAGCAACAGATGGAAGCGAATCAAGGAGAGAGAAGCAACCTGGAACTAAGGAGGAATTTCCTGACTGTTAGATCAGTTAACCAGTGGAACAGCCTGCCTCCAGAAGTTGCGGGTGTTCCATCACTGGGGGGCTTTTAAAAAGAGATTAGACAGCCATTTGTGAAAAATGATATAGGGGCTGGACTAGAAGGCCTCGAAGATCCCTTCCAGCACTGTTATTCTG
Source organism: Vipera berus (assembly GCF_964194415.1). Classification (NCBI taxonomy): domain Eukaryota; kingdom Metazoa; phylum Chordata; class Lepidosauria; order Squamata; family Viperidae; genus Vipera; species Vipera berus. Next base: position 10,277,539 of record NC_138217.1, on the reverse strand, counting down.
TTGATTCTGATTGAGGCAAGCTATTATCCCCAGCCCTGCACCCTCTAAAGCTGAGGTCAGAAGAGAGATTGAGGAGGGAGGGAGGGAAGGAGAGAAGGAAGGAAGGAAAGAGAGAGAGAGAGAGAGGAAGGAAGGATTCTTTCTCTGTGTTTCTCTCTCTGTCTCTCTGTCTCTGTCTCTCTCTCTCTCCACTTCCATCTCTCATCTAATCTGAAACCTGAAACAATTACTCTCCTTTCGAAAAGTTAAGCACCACCAGGTATCCACATCTATCTCAGCCTCTAATTGGAACTCAGGGTCCCTTTGCAAGGCAGGAGGATGGAGGCAAAGGAAAATGCAATCCTTTTTATATTAGCAGAGCAGGAAATTGATTTTAGAGCAGGCATCGGGTACCGACTCTATAGGAGCTGCTCTGGAACATTAATGGACGTCATTCGAGCCATTTATCCAACTTTAATGAACCCGACCTAAGAAGATCTGCCCTCTCAACTCATACTGGAGTGGCATTGTTTGGAAAAGGGCCCCTGGACTTGGTCGTAATCAAAGAGGTTGCCTTTTCCTGCAGCTGCTCACGGATTAGAGGCAACATTTTTGAGCACAGATGCGCTTTGAGAGAGAGAGGGAGAGGGAGAGAGAGGGGAGGGAGACAGAAAGAGAGGGAGAGGGAGGGAGGGAGAGAGGGATAGTGAGAGAGAGGGAGAGAGAGGGAGGGAAAGAGGGAGAGGGAAAGAGAGGGAGAGAGGGAGAGGGAGGGAAGGAGAGGGAGAGAGAGGGAGGGAAAGAGAGAGAGTGGGATAGAGAGGGAGGGAGAGGGAGAGAAAGAGAGGGAGGGAGAGAAAGAGAGAGGGAGGGAGGGAGAGAGAGAAGGGGAGAGAGGGAGGGAAAGAGAGAGAGAGGGATAGAGAGAAATGTCATACAGAAATGTCTGAGCTCAGTTGTGGTCATAAGTCAAGGACTACCTGTACTAAGAGCTCCTGGGCATCCAAATCAGTACCTGGGGAATGGGGGGGGGGGGAAGCAAAAGGACCCTGGATTTATGTGCAAAGAGTTGCAAAGCTGCACACTAAGCATCCTGGGGGGGAAATGGTACCAGGTTGCTTCTTCTTGCAACATCCTCAGCACAAAGCAGCCAACTCATCCATTTCAAAGAGTATTGAATTCAATTATATATCGCAAAGAAAACAATATCCAGGCGGGGAGGGGGCGGGCAGAGAGGTAAATCTTCACCGGGTGCAACTGGACAAAAGACCACTACCACGTTGCTCGGCTTTACACCAGGAGCTTCACTGGGTCCCCGGCATCCATTCTCTGTTCTCATGTCAGGTTGATGGATTATAGCTTCTTAATGTGGAATAGATGAATTATGACGGCCTAATGTTGGGACAATTGATTATGGTTTGTTTACTTTCTTTTTGGGCTGAAAGAAAAGCGGGAGAAGCAGTCATGCATTAGGCGAGGAGAAAGAAAGAAAGAAAGAAAGAAAGAAAGAAAGAAAGAAAGAAAGAAAGAAAGAAAGAAAGAAAGAAAGAAAGAAAGAAAGAAAGAAAGAAAAAAGGGAAAAGAGGTGAGGGAATGAGGGATGAAGAAATAAATAAATGAATAAAGGAAAGAAAGAAAGAAAGAAAGAAAGAAAGAAAGAAAGAAAGAAAGAAAGAAAGAAAGAAAGAAAGAAAGAAAGAAAGAAAGAAAGAAAGAAAGAAAGAAAGAAAGAAAGAAAGAAAGAAAGAAAGAAGAGAAAGGGGAAAACAGGAGAGGGAATGAGGGATGAAGAAATAAATAAATGAATAAAGAGAGAGAGAAAGAAAGAAAGAAGAGAAAGAGAAAAAAGAGGGGAGGGAGGGAAGGACGGAGGGAGGGAGGGAGGGAGGGAGGGAGGAAAGAAAGAAAGAAAGAAAGAAAGAAAGAAAGAAAGAAAGAAAGAAAGAAAGAAAGAAAGAAAGAAATGAATGAATTATGGTTGACCACACAGCCAGATGTTTAGACTGGATTTGCCAGTCTAGAAGACCTCAAGGTCCCTTCCAAGCCTGTATTCCGTACATGCTACAGATTTTACTACAGAATAGACCAAAGATTGTTGGGTTAAGATCAAGTGCGTACAAACAGGTTGAAAAGGAAGAGTGGTAACGCTCTTTAGCTGGCTGCAGGGCCCAAGCCAGAATTGCTTGTAATGGGAACAAACCACAGGGGAAGTCCTTCCTCCTCCTCACCTGTTGACAGGTCTGGAGACAGAAGAGAGGGCAGTGACCAGGAATAAAGACCAGGCAAGCCACCCCTCCCACCCCACCTGCCCAGACGTGGGTGGACAGTCTGGTGTGTGTGTGTGTGTGTGTGTGTGTGTGTGTGTGTGTGTGTGTGTGTGTATGGGACAGGAAATACCCCTTCCATCACTCAGGCCAGCTGGCTTTTCCAATGGCCTGCCCGCTGCAGAGGCCAGCTGGCTTTTATCAGCCTTGAAGCGCTAGGCTGAGTTCTCCCTCTGAGGTTATACATTGAGACACCCCCTCATGGGGAGAATTGGGGCTTAACCTCAAAATGAGCCCTGCTGGGTTTAAGGGTCACCCCAAAATCCCGGCCATCCTCTCCTGCTTGAAAGTCCCCAGCCCTGCCTGAAACGGCGCCAGGCTTAAAAGAAGAGAGAAGGCTGGTCGTGGGGGGGGGGGCTGTTTTCTCTTCTGGATTATTCCCCCTCCCCAGATCACTCGACTGACACTTTCCCAGTAGGATGAGACGGGTTGCTTTTCTATTTAGACAACCGAAATTATTTTGTAATTGATAAGAGTTCACTTGGTTGATATCACCATTCTCCTTCTCCTTCCTCCTCTTCCTTCCTCCTTCTTCCTTTTTCTTCTTCTCCTTTTTCTCCTTCCACTTCTCCTTCTTTTCCTCCTCTTCCTTCCTCCTTCTTCCTTTTTCTTCTCCTTCTCCTTTTTCTCCTTCCACTTCTCCTTCTCCTTCCTCCTTCTTCCTTTTTCTTCTTCTCCTTTTTCTCCTTCCACTTCTCCTTCTCCTTCCTCCTTCTTCCTTTTTCTTCTCCTTCTCCTTTTTCTCCTTCCTCCTTCTCCTCCTCCTCCTTCCTTTTTCTTCTCCTTCTCCTTTTTCTCCTTCCACTTCTCCTTCTCCTTCCTCCTCTTCCTTCCTCCTTCTTCCTTTTTCTTCTCCTTCTCCTTTTTCTCCTTCCACTTCTCCTCCTTCTCCTCCTTCCTCCTTCTCCTCCTCCTCCTCCTTCTTCCTCCTTCTGTTTCCCTTCCCCCTTCTCCTTCTCCCTTCCTCCTTCTCACTTTTCCCTTCTCCTTCTTCTCCTTCCACTCCTCCTCCTCTTCCTCCTTTGTCCTTCTTCCTTCTCTTCTTCCTCCTCTTTCTTCATTATCATCGTCGTCGTCATTCTCATTCCCTTGAGCAGCATTGGCATTGACAAAATCACCCGTAGTCAATTGCAAAAGGCAGCTCACATCCCGCAATGAGAATTTTAACCCCGTCAGACATCCACATCTGTCTATTCTTGGGAAGGACTCGGTTAGCTGGACAAAACTGCATATCCGGATGACTGTGCAATGAAGCATAACTGGTAGCATAGTTTGACAGCTTCGGAACGTTTCCAGATACCTTCTTCAGAGGCACATAGAGAAACCTTTTTTTTAATTCCATTTATATCCCGCCCTTCTCCGAAGACTCAGGGCGGCTTACAAGCTTAGCAGTAGCCTTCATTCTATGTATATGCCTGCTTGTTAGGGCTTTCACACACACCCCCAAGCGGCATTATTACAAAGTCAGCTTAATTGCCCCCAACAATCTGGGTCCTCATTTTACCTACCTCGGAAGGATGGGAGGCTGAGTCAACCTTGAGCCTGGTGGGACTCGAACCTGCACTAATTGCAGGCAGCTGGTGTTACTTAAGGAGCCATTAGCCCACTGCTCCACCAAGGCTCCACAAACTGACTCCACAAACTGTCTGCGTATTTCTCGACAATTTGACCACAGAGCTGGGGGGGGGGGTGAAGGTGAAAGGACGAGAAAGCCAGTCGGCACAGTGACACAGAATGGATCCCGTGAAATTCCCAGCAGGAATCCGGTGGAACACTTCAAATGCTTAGGCTCTCATGCCCGCTGCCCTGGGGATGAAGATTCTTAGGTTATTATCCAGGCAGATGAAGTTGAGATAGGCAACTGGACTTCTTTTATTGTTAGTTTTCCGAAAATGTTTCCATACCTATCCAAGGCTCAAGACCGAAGAACTGACAAAGACTGTCAATTTCCAGAGGACCCACTGTGCCACCTGCAGGGCTCCTGAGAGATCACGTAAAGCCAAAAGAGATTAAAAACAGCTTTGCTGGATCGGCCAGCTTTGGGCAGAAGGAGGCAACTGAAAAAGAAAGTAACTGAAGGGGGGGGGTCAGAGGGACCCCCCACACACACACAACCCAAAGAGAAGAAAAGCAAGTGGAGAAATAAATTGAGGAAGAGTTAAAGGTATGGATGAGTGGAAGAGGCAAGTGATGACTCGTAAGATACCAGTAGGAGTAGCCAGTAGGAAAAATGAGAAGATGAGAAAAGATGAGAAGCTGAGGAAGCTGAGAAGATAGAAGATTCTCCTACCAAGATGCAGGTTTTCCGGCAAGAGAGAAGTAGATTCCCTCTTGCAGGAGAACCTACTCAGTTCTGGATTCTGATGGGTCTATACAGCATCCTCCACTCTTGCAAGATCAGTTTTAGAGAGTTTCAAAGGATTCCAAAGAATCCTCACTGGGTTCTAAGGAATCCAGTGGCCCATAATGTAGGAAGCCTAGCATGACAGAATTTAAGAATCTCTTCTCAATTGAACATTTCTCCTCTGTAGCCAGATGCTGACCCCTCTCCGCTCCCTCAGGAACAGAATAGCACAGTTGGAAGGGACCTTGGAGGTCTTCTAGTCCAGCCCCCTGCTCAAGCTGGAGACCCTACACCATTCCAGGCAAATGGCTGTCCAGTCTCTTCTTAAAAACCTCCAGTGACGGAGCACCCACGACTTTTGGTGGCAAGCTGTTCCACTGGTTAATTGTTCTCATTAGGTTGCTTCTCTCCTTGATTCATTGTTTCTTGTCTTGCCTTCTGATGGAAAATAGGTTCACACACACACACACACACACACACACACACACACACACACACACACACACACCTCTTCTTTGTGGCAGCCCTCAAATACTGGAACACTGCTATCATGTCACCCCCTATTCCTTCTTTTCAGGTCCTACTAGGGATTTGCTTTTATGACAACTTAATTGGTGTTCCATCAACTGTTTAACTAGATGAAGGCCACACACACCAAGGAAACCCAGGATCAAGGTCTTATTTGACCACATGGTTTCTTGGGTGACTGGATCAGTCCCTTCTCTTTGCCCAGCCTTCCCCATAGTGCTATTGTTGGAGGGGAGGGAAAGAATGGGATGACAAAAATACACCACCTTGAACTTTCAAAGAGAAGGTTAGATCTGAACCCCATAAATGAATAACCATAAACGAATGGGCTTTAGTTGAGGATCATTCATCCACATTCAACCGTGTTCTTCCCAGAGGTTAGACTGTGATGGATAGTTCAGCAGATTCCTTGCTACCCCTTCTCCCTCCCTCTGTGGGCAAAGCAGTTAAAAGCTACCCATTGTCTTGCCTGAGGTGTAATTCTCCTAAATCATTATTTGTTTATGAGGAGATTTACGGGCCCGCTACCTTTTGATCCCATTGACCTCAACTCACAGTCAGTCACCTACTCCCCTCTGCTGTGTCTCTCTTAATTTATCTTTCAGTCAGATTTTCCTGGGTCAAAATCACTTGCTTTCCTTGGGTAACTCCATCTCATGATTTAGCTGGGTAGATAGCAGTATTCGTTATCCTACTTAAAATCTGCACTCCTCGGAGCCATTGACCTTCGGAATGCAGGGAATGGATTATGAAAACAAAGCCCTGCTAGGTGTAGATTAAAATGAGTCTTGTGTTATCCACTAGTCAACAGCAGAAAACAGACACGGATTCTCTTTTCAAGTCTGAGGTCCCACACAACTGTCCCAAATTCATTTGGAGGCAATTGAGTTAGTTCAACCAAATCAAGCTTTAGGAAACAAGGGTCAGTTTTCAACTGAGACAGCTGTGAGAAAAGATTGGATAGACCTTTGTCCAAGATGCAATAAGGCCTTGGTTATGGGGGTTGGACTAGAAGACCTCCAAGATCCCTTCCAGTCCTATGATTCCATGATTTTATGACTTATGATAAAGTCCATGTGTGGTTACTACATGCACTGCTATGAGTTGCGTTTGTCCTTCCTACTTCCCCTAAGTTGTAGAATGAGTCCTTGTAGATATCAAAGGTCTACTTTGTTCAAGACAGCTTTAAATATCTTGGCATTTTTCAATCTTGACAACTTTATGATGTGTGAACTTTAACTCCCAGAATTCTAGGAGCTGAGGTCCACAAATCTTAAATTTGCTAAGGTTGAGAAACACTGACTTATCTTTTTCGGCCTGGCTTTCAACTTAAAATTCAATTTAAAACAGTTTTAAGAAGGGCCCTTTGTTGATTTTAACTCCCATTTTCTTTATCTATTGAAGCAAACCACTTTGAACCGTTGAGGGAGTGCAGAAATGAAATTAGCAATGGCATTGCCTTTTTGAGCAAGACATTTAAGAGAGAAGAGGAGGAAGTTGGCCGTGATGGTGAGGAAATTAGACATTGATCTGAAATGGCCTGCTTGCAATTCCAAACGGCGGTCATGTGTCTCCTTTCCTGCAACAAGTAAACACACTTCCTTTGTGTCACAGCCTTCCACACTTCCCTGCCAATGATGTAGATCAAACATTATCTTGCCAAATGAGGAAGACCTTCTACTACAGGGGTCTTCAAACTTGGCAACTTTAAGACTTGTGGACTTCAACTCCCAGAATTCCTCAGCCAGCCAGATAAATCTCTGTAACTCTCTATCCCACTTTTTATTGCTACTAATGCTGCTGCTGCTGCTGCTGCTGCTGCTGCTGCTGTTGCTACTACTACTACTACTACTGCTACTGCTACTACTACTGTTATTCTTCAATTCGATTCGCAGTCTGGGACTGGTTAAAAACTTAACAGTTCAAGTCCTAATCAAGGACCTAATTGCTGTTAAGGTAACCTTTGAGTTCCGAATAGAGCAGGGGTCTTCAAACTTGGCCCTTTGATGACTTGTGGACTTCAACTCCCAGAATTCCTCAGCCAGCGTGCCTGGCTGAGGAATTCTGGGAGTTGAAGTCCACAAGTCATCAAAGGGCCAAGTTTGAAGACTGCTGGAATAGAGTGTTGTTGTGGTTGTGGTTGTTGTTGTTGTTGTTTTTCCCAGAGTCAGAATATTCAGGTCCAATAAGTTCAAAATTTCCTTGTATCTAGGCAGCCCTTTCGGTATTGCTTCAAGGGCTCCTGTTGCCGTTGACACAACCACTGATTTCTTCTTCCCCAATCGCTCAACTTCCTTTTTGTTGTTATTATTATTATTATTATTATTATTATTATTATTATTATTATTATTATTATTTTATATTGATTGTTTTTAATTGTGTCTTTGTTATTGTTGTTTGTTCTTGTTCAAGTCCTGGTGCTTGTCCTCCGACTTGCTGATAGGTTTCCAGCTCATGTGCAAAGGATCAGCCTTAGAAGCTGTCAACAGCTTTCCAATGTACACTCTTACCCAGAAAACAGAGGTCCCAGGTTTTATAGCCTAATAGGTTTGTTAATCAGAACACACACAGGCTAAGAAAGCCTCTGTTTGTTTTCTCTGACAGGTCTGGCATTTTCCTCCAGGGAATCGTAGAAGCTTTAAGTGCCTAAGACTGTTCTGACTTAATTGGACAAGAAAACCAGTTTGGACAAACCAAGGCATGTCACCGAGGCAGCCTTTAGCCTGCGCTAGGAGATGCCATTTTGACAGGTTTCGCAATCCCCACCTCTCTCCATGTTCTTCTTGAAGGAAACGAATTCTTCGACTCTTCTGTCCAGGCTAGGGGTAGGCAACCTTGGCTCTTTTGTGACTCGTGGACTTCAACTCCCAGAATTCCTGAGCCAGCATGAGAGAACTATGGCCCCCTCATGACTCGTGGACTTCAACTCCCCGAATTCCTGAGCCAGCATGAGAGAACTATGGCCCCCTCATGACTCGTGGACTTCAACTCCCAGAATTCCTGAGCCAGCCATGCTGAGGGGAAAGGGAGAGGTTTCCAAGCTGAGCCATGCTGGCTCAGGAATTCTGGGAGTTGAAGTCCACGAGTCATAAAAGAGCCAAGGTTGCCTACCCCTGGTCCAGGCTAATGCCAGTGAGGTCAAGGCAAACCCAGGACAGAAAAGGCTTTGAGGGACCCACCACCTACCCTTCTAAAGCTTACGACAGTAACCTCAGTTGAGGATGACAATCACAGCTGATTCAAAACCAGGATTTGGAGAATCAAGCTACCCTTCTCTCTCTCTCTCTCTCTCTCTCTCACACACACACACACACACACACACACACACACACCACCTGCAGGAACAGATACATTGGGTGGCATTAACAGAGGGATGGAATCAAGATCACGTAAAGTGTTAGTACCACTTCATACTGCCTCGGTAAGAGCACGCGTGGAATATATGCGGTGGCTCAGTGGGTTAGGACGCTGAGCTTGTCGATCAGAAGGTCGGCAGTTTGGCGGGTCAAATCCCGAGTGCCGCATAACAGAGTGAGCGCCTGTTACTCGTCCCAGCTTCTGCCAACCTAGCAGTTCGAAAGCACGTAAAAATGCAAGTAGAAAAATAGGGACCACTCCGGTGGGAAGGTAACAGCGTTCCGTGCGCCTTTGGCATCCAGTCAGGCCGGCCACATGACCACGGAGACGTCCTCGGACAAGCGCTGGCTCTTCGGCTTTGAAACGGAGATGAGCACCGGCCCCTAGAGGCGGAAACGACTAGCACGGATGTGCGGGGGAACCTTTACCTTTACCTTTACCTGGGTCACCCCAATATAAAAAGGATGTTGAGACTCTGGAAAGAGTACAGGGAAGAGCAACAAAGATGATCAGGGGGCCTGGAGGCTAAAACATATGAAGAACGGTTGCAGGAATTGGGTATCTCTAATCTAGTGAAAAGAAAGACTATAGGGGTGGCATGGTAGCAGTGTTCAAACATCTAAGGAACTGCCACAAAGAAGAGGGGCTCAACCTGTTTTTCAAAACTCCTGAACACAGAACAAGAAGCAATGGATGGAAACTAAACAAGGAGAGAAGCAACCTAGAACCAAGGAGAAATTGCCTGACAGTGAGGACAATTAACCAGTGGAACGACTTGCCTCCAGAAGTTGTGGGTGCTCCAATACTGGAGGTTTTAAGGAAGAGATTGGAAATCATTTGTCTGAAATGGTACAAGGTTTCCTGCCTGAATGGGGGGTTGGACTAGAAGACCTCCAAGGTCCCTTCCAACTCTGTTATTCTGTTATATCAGAGAATCTCAGATCCCTTCACTAATGTGTTGGCTTTCACAAAAGTTGGCACGTTTAATAGAGGATCAGATTGTCTCATCAACTCTAAACCCACAGTGCTGGTTCTGTGGGTTTGTCAACATATCAGCCCATTCTGCCTCCACGGTTGTCCCGCCAGCATGAGTCTAGAACAGACGTGTCAAACACAAGGCCCGGGGGCTGGATCCGGCCCGCGAAGTGGTTTCATGTGGCCCGCGAAGCCATCCTGGAAACAGTAAGGGAACGGCCCCCACTGCCTTGGCCCTGGCCCAGAGACCCTCAGATCTGTCCCACTCCTGCCCAGGCCCCCATAGGCACCCTTGATGCGAACGATGTAGAGCTGGCCACGCCCACCCAGTAGGCCATACGCACTCTAGCCACGCCCACCCAGTAGGCCACGCCCACCCTGGCCATACTCACCCGGCCCCCTGACGGCAACCGCAATGCTGATACGGCCCTCAATGAAATTGAGTTTGACACCCCTGGTCTAGAACATTTTGGATTTTCTGCCTCTCCTCTTCATCCCTAGAAATCCCCATGTCCACACTGGATCCAGAGCAAGCAACGATGAGTAAAAGCATGATCCAGTGAAGGTACGATCACTAGGGCCTTTTCCAGAATATCAGACTGTGGTCTAAGCTTCCTCCAATGCAGGAGTGTTTATCACATGGGGAAAGCAGTGTTTAGAAGTAGGTCACTTCTCTAGGTTTCCACCCTCTTCTCTATGATTGCCACCCTGTAGGCAATCTCTGGAGAACCTTATCTGACCTAATAAATTGGCAGAAGAATAGGGTCCTCGCCAGCAGCCTTCCTTTGATCTGGAAAGCCCTATCATGCAAAGCTTATTTTGTTTATCTTTATAGCTAGCAACAATCCTCCAGGAGAGCAGAGCAAAGAGAGAAGAACATGAGACCCAGCCAGCAGAAGAAAAACTCAAAGACAAACTAATTAAGCGTTGCAAGACGCAATGGTTGAGGTTTAATGGTATTAAAACTGGTGCCAGGAGACAGAGATTTATCCCAAATGAAGAACTGGGTCAGGCGCTTCATTCATTTTCACACACATTTTAATCTCACCACAGCCTTATCACATCGCAGGAACAAAAGTGATAGAGGAATTGAGGGGCTGATCCATGAATCTGGAAGGATCCAGTTGGGAATCCTAAGGGGCATCTCACGTTCTTCGGGTCTGTGCAACTTATATTTCCAATTTAATGGCAAACTATAATGGAAACTGTTTAGAACATTGTCTTCTTTGGTCTTGATTGCTGATAGAGATGGGTGATTAAGAAGTATGATGATAGATAGACAAACAGACGGACAGACAGATAGACAGATAGATACTGATAGTTAGCTAGCTAGCTAGCTGGATGGACAGACAGACAGACAGATAGGCAGGCAGGCAGGCAGGCAGGCAGGCAGACAGACAGACAGACAGACAGACAGACAGACAGACAGACAGACAGACAGATAGATAGATAGATAGATAGATAGGATAGACAGACAGACAATTAGGGGGCTGGAGACTAAAGTTATAAGGAACAGTTGCAGAAATTGAGTATGTCTAGTCCATTAAAGAAAAAGGACTAGGGGTGACATGATAGCAGTGTTCCAATATCTCAGGGGTTGCCACAAACACGAGGGGGTCAAGCTATTCTCCAAAGCATCTGAAGGCAGGACAAGAAGCAACAGATGGAAACTAGTCAAGGAAAGAAGCAACCTAGAACTAAGGAGAAACTTCCTAACAGTGAGGACAATCAACCAGTGGAACGGCTTGTCTCCAGAAGTTGTGGGTGCTCCATCACTGGAGGTTTTCAAGAAGGAACTGGACAGCCATTTGTCTGGATTGGCATAGGTTCTCCTGCTTGAGCAGGGGGTTGGACTAGAAGACCTCCAAGGTCCCTTCCAACTCTCTTATTCCGTTACTCTGTTAAATGAACACTAACAGAAGAGAGTTATGGAAAGCATTAATTTCAAGAAGCCAGACTCAGCTAGGGGCCGGCAAAAGAAAGCTCTTCGTTTCATTTCCTGCCATTGTCATCTCCTAGACCAAATGGGACTCCAGAGAGATACACTCAGCTCTTTGTTGTAAATCTTAATTGGGCAAAAGGCTTCTGCTTGTTTGCTTAATTAGACTGACACAAGAGAAAATGAGATTTAGCCCCAATTGCATACACAAAGGGGAGCACACGAAAATAAGTCATTTTCTTCGCCCGGTCTTTCTGTTCGTTATCCGACACACCTTCCTCTTCCCGTTTTCCACACCCTGTGAAGTGAGTTAGGCTGAAAAAGAGTAGCTTGGCCTAAAGTCATCCACAGCTGCCTTTCATCACTAAGGTGGGACTAGAACTCACCAGGTCTCCTAGTTTCCAGCCTGGTGCCTTAACCACTAGACCAGGGGTAGGCAACCTCAGCTCTTTTATGACTCATGGACTTCAACTCCCAGGAATCCTGATTCAGCATAGAATTCTGGGAGTTGAAGTCCATGAGTCATAAAAGAGCCAAGGTTGCCTACCCCTGCACTAGACCAAACAGGCTGTAACGCCCCAGTTTGCCTTCTTAATCTTAAACTCTGTGAATGTTAAACTCTGGATTGAACCGATGCACACCTTACTTCTTTAGAAGGTAAGATGTGTTACATCACATCTGGTCCATCACTGCCTGGTAAATGAAGCTTCTCTTCCAAGTCAATTCGACAGTTCAATGCCCTTTTTTCCTAAGATGACACCTCACCCATATCTTTGCTTCTTTTTTCTCTGCATCCATCCTGGATTCAGATGGGCGTGACCTCGCTCAGCCCCGTCGCCCATCATGCTACCTAACCAATCGTAGTTGGCTTTGAAAGGAGAGGGAAGCCAACAAGGGCAACTGAAATGCATGGCAAATAAATACCACAGTTAAACCAAGTTGACACCAGCACGGTCTTTCGAAAACTGCTAGGAAGACTTCCATCTTTGGGTGGGGGTGTCTGTCAGCCTTACGTGTCTGTTGATATTATGAATAGGCTGGTTAGACACACACACACCCAACATATTTCTAATCTGATGTTGATGTTTGCGCTGAAGAAAAGAAACAACGCTGTAAACAGCAGGAGGGAAGTCATAAATCTGAAGAAGGGAGCTTATCAGCTTCCCAGAAAAGAGTATGAAAATCTGTCCCCGGGGATCCAGCCTGGGTATTATTTTCTACTTATCCAACCTACATATATCTGTAGAATCTGAGATAACACTATTTCTCAGAACAAAAGGAGCTGATTATAACTTGGGTGTATTGTGTGATTTTGTGTGGGAAGAGGAGGAGGAGGAGGGGGGGAGAAGAAGAGGAAGAAGGAGAAGGAGAAGGAGAAGAAGAAGAAGAAGAAGAAGAAGAAGAAGAAGAAGAAGAAGAAGAAGAAGAAGAAGAAGAAGAAGAGGAGGAGGAGGAGGAGGAGGAGGAGGACGAGGAGGACGAGGAGGAGGAGGACGAGGACGAGGAGGAGGAGGCGGGGAAGAGGGAGGAAGTAGAGGGGAGGGGAGGAAGAAGAAGAGGAGGGGGAGGGGGAGGGGGAAGAGGAGATTTTCCTTAGCAAGATAATATTCTTCAGCAGCAACATAAAATTGCAATAAGGAAGCAGCAATGAACTTCAGTATCCTATAAAGACTGAAATATGTGTGTGTTTAAACGCCTAAGAAGAAATAAAAACCCCGTGGTAGTGAACTTCCCTTAAACAATTAAACAATTTCCAACTTGCAGGTAGAGAAAACTCACCCACTAGACATTAAAAGGACACCTCATTCTCCCCCCCCCCGCCGCCCCCACTCCCCTTCATGGAACTGACAGCCAGCAAGAAAAAAAAGGGGGGGGGCCTGCAGGATGAATGTCACAAGCTGACATCCTCAAGCAAACTCAGTGAGAATTATGTCACCTCTTGCCTCTTTCTGATTATTGCCTAGAACCATCACAGCCCGAAAGATGAAAAGACCAAAGAACTCAGCCAGTGTAATTCCTCAGGATAAAATAAGAGGATTACAAGCTCTTTGTTGCAAAGCTACCCTTAATTACAATGCCTGAAACTTGACTTTCTCTCTCCCTCCCTCCCTCTCCCTCTCTCTCTCTCTCTCTCTCTCTCTTTTTCCACCGACTCCTCAGAAGATACAGGACAAGATAGCCTCCAGCTTTGAAAAGACCCTGGAAGGGATTGCCATAAAGGTTTAGGGTCCTACAATCTCCCATGCCTATCGGTGCCTGTTACTCCCAAGTTATGCTTCCAACTATCTTTAGATCAGTAGCAACGGGCAAAAGGAGGGTGAAATTCCCACCCAGAGCTCAACCACGGATTAAGCCGTGACTCCAAAACATTGCTCCAGGTCTTTAACGAAGCTACGAGGGCATTGACCTCACTGGATTCTTTCGTTTAACGAGTTTTTTTACTTCCAGTTTGGCGACTTCCAATCAGGTGACAGTAAAAAGCCCTGGAGAAAGTCTCCCCCCCCCTTTTTTTTTTAAAAAAGAAACAGCTCAAAAAGGATGATGGGTGCCGAAGACAACATCAATTCAGCATTCAAAACAAGTTATGCTGATCTCAGAGGGGCTCAACTGGCTGACAAATTCCTATTTATTTCCTGCCATAATTGATGGTGTCAGTTTTAACCTTCAAAGAATTCAAGAATTTGTCCCCAGGCTGATTTGAAAGGTCATCTGATTTGATTTTAAGATTGGTTGCCCAAAGCCTACTTGATTAATTGATTCTAAACAGCAATGACCAAAACCCCTTACTTGATAGAAAGCAATAATTTAAACTGATTTTTGAGGGGAGCAGATTGTATTTCTTACTGTAAGCCATCATCACCACCCTAAGAGTCCATAATTTCAGTCTTGTCCTTCCCAGCTCAACCCAATGAATTGAACATACCCTCCTGGTATTCTCGTTGACCTAGTGGCTGGAATATAGGTTACTTCTGGTTACCCCCAAGCTAGCTTGCTGTTTTCATGTATACTAGAAGTTGTGTTCCATTACTGGTGTTGAAGGAAGATCTCATGGCTTCTAGATTGAGCTCATGGATCCTAGCAGTCTCTCTCCTCCACTAACCCAGTTTATAATGAAGAGTGAAGGCCTTATAATGTTAATTGCTGCACAAAGAAATGGTTATTAATGCATCGGTCATAAAGACTTCCTAGAAAAGGTCACCATCAGTAAGTAATTAACTAATGGACCACTTTTGCTTGCAGAAGAATGTCAAAACTCGGCAGCCAATCTTTGGCTTTCAATTCTTGAAAAGACAGAATTATTGGTAAACTATATTGAAACTGAAAGTCAGCTTGAAATCAAATGTCTCGTATAGTCATGAAGAGTGAATTGACTAGCTTTCCCCATCCCCCATTGTTCCGTTCTTCCAACCATTCCTTCTGAATTCTTGTTTAACTAGGATCATAGGTTGTATTCACAAAACACACTTATCACAGCTATTAACCTGGCAATCTTCTGGATTTTCACATTATGTTGTACCATAACTGACACCAAACAGGGCTCGGGTTCACACAACACAATGTAGTAATTCCCCAAAATAACTAGGATTAAAATAAACTCAGGTTATCAAGTTGTGTGGACGCACCATCCAAGTCTTCAACTGACCTGGTCTGGTATGTGAACCTAAGTCACTGAGTTGTCAAAGATCTTCAATTTCCATCTTGTCAACCTCTTTTGATAGATTAATGCTTGAAGGAAAATGAATAATGTACTTTCTTTTTACTGTTTGGTTCACATGATATACTGATACTGCATGGAGAAGGCACATCTGAATGGAAATAGCTTGCCATTGATTCCTTTTCACCTGCCCTCTCTAACCAAAGGAACTGTAACTGAGATATATCACTTAACTGCCTGCCAGGAGAGTAAGTATGGTGGAGAGTTTTTTAGTTGTAAGTACAACAAAATCCATTGGGAAATTGGATTGTACTTTAAACAGATAATTGAATCTGGGGGGAGCACAAGAATTCCATTTCCTTGCTGTATCAAAGAGACATGTATATCTCTCCTTATTCCAAATATTTATGCAACAATATGCTAATTACAGAACTGAAAATGGTCCAGTTCAAATATACATACATTCAGTTCATCTTGTTCTCCAATTATTCAAAGATACTGCAAATGGAGACAGCATTTCACTTAATAGTACTCAGAACTGAAATTTTCCTTCAGTTTGTGAGAGATGCTCAAAAAGAATACTTCTAAAACAAAAATTAAAAAAAAATATTCTCTGAAAAAGAAATTTTCAGAGCAACTCTTTTTGCTAGATCTTTTGATCAGTTCAGAGACCTATCTTTGTTAGGTCTTTTGATCCCTCCCTTCATTATCAGGGCTTCAAACTCACAGGAAAGAGAGGGGTAAATTGGGCAGATCTAATTAAAGTAAATCAAATCTTTCTGATTGAGCCACGTCCAGTCAAGTCCATCAAGGGAAGATATGTTATGTCACACTAAGATAGGAAAGGTCAAAGTAAGCAGTTCACTGTTGGCTTAGTCTTAACTCAGACAAACAGCAATCAGGACCAAGGACAGCTCCAGTTAGAAAAGATGTTGTCTCAGCATTGAAACTCTGCACAAAAAACCCCCAGCCAGAATCTGGTCTTAAAAGTTCTCTGAACTTGCTGGGTGATTATGTTTTGTTTTGTGCATTTTTTTAAGGACTCAGGAGTATGTTTACATTCTCATGGTCCTGCATGATTGAGTGGAAGATGAAACAAACAATGGGTAATTCTTAGGGCAAGGCCTTTGATGGAAGCCTCCATTTTTAAGCTCAGGTTAGGAGGGAAAAAAATCCAGAGAATTTCCCCACTAGTGGGATGACCTGTAATTAGTATCATGAACAAAAAAACAATCCTCAGAATTAACCAAGCTCAACATATTCTCTAACTAGAGTGTCCATTTGATGTTTTTACACTTTTTAAAAAACAATTTCTCATTCAAACGACTTCGGAGACTCTCAGTCATGGTTGTCCCAAAGGTGCTTCATCCAAGAAGCTTCTTCAATTCTGACTGAAATGGAACTGAAGAAGCTGAAGAAGCTTCTTGGATGAGAAGCGAAACAACTTCAAGGAAAACAAAGGAAGTCCGGCTGCCTTTGGAAAAAGCCTCCTTTGGGATTCTCATTCAAGTGGAGGAAGCGAATTCGGATGACAAATGTGTGTTGGAAGAAGCCATGGGATGCAATTTGAATGTCCTTGTTCATTCTATCATCCTCACTCCATCATTTTCTCTACCTTCTCAAGCTCAAACTCTTCGGGTTGGGCATGCAGATCACATTGGCTGTGTCAGAGTGATGGAAGTAATTATATCATGAAACAATCATTAGCCTCCACTCTCTGCCTCCACTAAGAATAAAGCAAGCTCAAAAACACCACCAAGAGTCAGTCAAAAGAATTACTCGATGACAATGGAATAAGATTTAAGAAGACACCCAGAAGCCTCTTTCAGCAGAGCTTTACCTGAAAGACCTCTAAACTTAGGTGTTATTGGTTTCTGCGTTCCTTTATGCATCACACAGATGGCAATTTTCAAAACTGGAGTAATGTTTTTAGTAAGAATGAGTGAATCACTCCTTTGCAGGTCCATATTCCTCTCCTTGAGAACTTTATTTCCATCTTATCAGAATAAAACTCCAGATTTAAACCCATTTTTTAAAATGCATACGGTATCTGCACATTTCTCCAAAGACTCATCTGACAGGGAGATCTTTCAAAGCCAATGGGATTTGGCAATTAAGGCGATGGACAAAAGATGATGAGACTCTGGAAAGAGTGCAGAGAAGAGCAATAAAAATGATTTAGGGCCTGGAGGCTAAAACATACCAAGAACGGTCGCAGGAATTGGTTGTGTCCAGCCTAGTAAAAAGAATATTTCCAATATCTCAGAGGCCACAAAGAAAAGGGGAGTCAAGCTATTCTCCAAAGCACCCGAAGGCAGGACAAGAAGCAACAGACAGAAACTAATCAAGGAGAGAAGCAACCTGGAACTAAGGAGAAACTTCCTGACAGAACAATTAACCAAGTGGAATGGCTTTCCTCCAGAAGTTGTGGGTGCTCCCACATTGGAGGTTTTAAAGAAAATATTGGATAATCATTTGTCTGGAATGGTATAGGGTTTTCTACTCGAGCAGGTGGTTGGACTAGAAGACCTCCAAGGTCCCTTCCACCTCTGTTAGTCTATTCTGACTTGGGAAGACTAAGGCTAAGACATTTATCAACCTTGCTGTTGTATCCCACAGGATTATTGTGGAAGGAAAAATGAAGATGGAAAAAAATATGTCAATCTCTGGACTGAAAAGCCAATTATCAATTGGGCAAATAAATAAAAAACCAGTGTGCTTTTAGGTTTTGCACCCCAGCAAGTCTAGGACCATTCAAGAAGGTAAATCTACATTGCCAATCTACAATCTACATTGTTCAGAAGAGGAGTGAAGACTTGGCTCCACCAAGTCTGTGCTCCTTTGCAACCAGTCTGTCACTCTAGCCATCTTTTATCTTTTATTGATTTCACTGTAATTTCTTTGTTTAATTGTTGTGAGTCACCAAGAGTCATTGGAGTTCGGCAGCATACAAGTTTAATATATTATTATGGTTGGTCTCACAGTAGCCAAATCTGACATTTTTGCCCATCTATTGAGGCCTTCCCAAGAATCTGGAGTAGGCAGATTCAAGTATTTTGAGATTGCACCCAAGGTGCAATTATTTCTTCTTCTTCTTCTTCTTCTTCTTCTTCTTCTTCTTCTTCTTCTTCTTCTTCTTCTTCTTCTTCTTCTTCTTCTTCTTCTTCTTCTTCTTCTTCTTCTTCTTCTTCTCCTCCTCCTCCTCCTCCTCCTCCTCCTCCTTGTCCTTCTCCTCCTCCTCCTCCTTCTTCTTCTTCTTCTTCTTCTTCTTCTTCTTCTTCTTCTTCTTCTTCTTCTTCTTCTTCTCCTCCTCCTCCTCCTCCTCCTCCTCCTCCTCCTCCTCCTCCTCCTCCTCCTCCTCCTCCTTCTTCTTCTTCTTCTTCTTCTTCTTCTTCTTCTTCTTCTTCTTCTTCTTCTTCTTCTTCTTCTTCTTCTTCTTCTTCTTCTTCTTCTTCTTCTTCTTCTTCCTTGAAGGGACTCAAAAGGATGCAGCAGATCGTAAATCAACAGAGGATGGCTTATATCCCTCTGCAGATTCATGGAAGAACAGGCAACAGTCCTCTTTTCAAAGTGGAGCACCCAGCATGAGCAGCTGTTTACCTGTCCTTGCATGCAGTCAACTGGCCACCTGATTTTTGCCCAATATTTTCCTGGTAGCCATCCAGTGCCCCCCCCTCTCTCTGCCATTGAAAGCAGCTGATACAGACACGGTGGCGCCAGGCAACCTGCAATAACTTGCTTATGGCCATTGAGTTCCACAAGCCCATCCCAGCTTCTATCTCATTTCACACTCCACCTTATTGCTCACCTGATAAGGACTCGGCTGGGCTATAAACATCGGTCTCCTGTCTGCAGGAGACACCCCCAGTGTCTCCTCCTCCTCCTCCCTTCCCTCTACCTCTTTAATCCTGAACCATGTCAAAACCAGTTCAAGGTTTGCTCTTTCTTCCTGTCAAAAGGCTGACCTCTGGTCCCAGAGGGCTGAAAAGACTTTCCCCATCCTTCCCACCCCCTTTTCTTCTGGTTAAATGGTCTGGCCCTGACTATTTTCCAAAAAGTACCCCCCCTTTTCTCTTCCTCAGCTGCTCATCTCAGGATCTTTGTGCTAGCTAGGGGGGGAAATGCTGCTTTGGAGCCTTTTGCCCCAACTTTTCACAATTGTTGTGTGTCAGAGGCTATTCCCTATGCCAGGGGTCTTCAAACGTGGCCCTTTTATGACTTGTGGACTTCAACTCCCAGAATTCCTCAGCCAGACAAGGGCTGGCTGAGGAATTCTGGGAGTTGAAGTCCACAAGTCGTCAAAGGGCCAAGTTTGAAGACCCCTGGATTAGAAGGTCTCCTTGGTCACAACGGAGGGCAGCAGCTAGCTGATTTTGCTGATCTCAAAATAAAACAAAAAACAAAGTTTGACCTGGATAGTCCATGGATGGGACACCACCAGGCAATCCCATATTAGAGACTAGTTTGGGAAATAATGGGTTTTTGTAAAAAAAATCCCAGAAGGCAACAAATGACATCCAACTCAGTTCAAAGAAGTCTCTCTGAAGTTACCAGATGAGGGAGGGTTTGCTGTGAGATCTTTTACTTTTAAGTATTCCTTCTTTTTCTCCTTCTCCTTTTCCTTCTCCTCATGAGAGAGAATCTCCTTCTCCTCCTCCTCCTCCTTCTCCTCCATCTTCTGTGCAAGCTTCCAGCTACTGAGATGTATTTGGCGAGAGACAAATCAAGCTAGATTAAAAGAGAAAAAGTTGTCCCAACAATTGGGAAATGACTAAAAACGTGTCCACCAACTTCGATGGTGGCCAACTCTGAATTACCACTCTGTAGCAACAACAGAAAATCCTGAAATTGGAAAGGATAATTTTTTTTTTATTTATTTTTTTATTTTTTATTACATTTATATCCCGCCCTTCTCCGAAGACTCAGGGCGGCTTACAAGCTTAGCAGTAGCCTTCATTCTATGTATATGCCTGCTTGTTAGGGCTTTCACACACACCCCAAGCGGCATTATTACAAAGTCAGCTTAATTGCCCCCAACAATCTGGGTCCTCATTTTACCTACCTCGGAAGGATGGAAGGCTGAGTCAACCTTGAGCCTGGTGGGATGCGAACCTGCACTAATTGCAGGCAGCTGGTGTTACTTAAGGAGGCATTAGCCCACTGCTCCACCAAGGCTCTGAATGAAAATGATCTACGAGTATCCTCTGTAGTGACAGAGCAGCCTTAATTAGGAGCCTGACCAGCTTTGGTTTAAAGCAAGAGGAATAATTTATTAAACTTCTATGCTGCCCAGTTTCCAAGAAATCAGGGTAGCTTGTAATAATCAAAGAGAGAAATTTAAAAAAAAATACAATAAAAGACAGCAAATGCAACAGACCAGATGAAATGGAACAAGTAACTCTTCCTTGCCAAATGCAATGAATATAACAGTATATTTTTTTGTCAATGATAGAGAAGAGGTTTCCCATTACTGTCTTCTGGGATATTTTTGTTAACTTCCTGGTCTTGTTTTGTAGCCTTCGGTTTTTCTAGTAATCCCTCATCCAAAAACTAACCAGGCCAAGCCAAGTTAAGCTTTCAGAGTTCAGCCAAGGTTGATAGGCTCGTAATAAAAACAAATGAAGGATCTTCCAGAGCAAACTCATCCTATCAGGAACTTCTCCTCCACCTTAAGAGAAACCACCTGAAACTTCTCCTGGTGCAGGTCTGGTCAGATGGCTCCAGATGTCTCCTAACCTCTTAAATATCATTGCCGCATCATCTCACGTTGCCTTAATGACACCGTTGGAAGGACTCAAAAGGTTTCTATGTACTTTGGAAAGGTTGCTGATCCAGCAACTGGCCTTTAAATTTCCAAAGTTGTTGATATTCCCAATATGGAGGGAAGCAGTGTGCACATGGCAACACCATCAACCAGGAATACAGTTTTGGGAAGAACATGTGTTTCCTTGAAGCTCTACCAAAAAACTTGAAAAGAAGACATTAGGGTTAGGATTGGGGTTAGGGTTAGGTTAAGGTTAGGGTTAGGGATGGGGATAGGCTTAGAGGAGTTAAACTAAAGTAGCAATTAGTTCATTAGTTCATTAGTTCACCATCATAACATCCATAGAGAAGAGGACTCCTGTCTTTTGGGACCCTGGAGAATTCACTGCAGCTCTGCTCCAGTTGTGATCAAGTTCCACCACGCTAGCAGATCCTACAATAAAGTAAAGGCAGGGAGGATCTGGCTCCCAGATCCTTAAATCTGGGAAAGAAGTCTTTCTGAATCATTAGTAGGGCAACAGAAATAAATAATTAGGACGCAGTTGACATTTAAGGGAAAGGCTGCTAGGAAGTTGAGGATTTTCAGCCTGATGCAGTCAAGGCCCCCCAAGTACCAGGGGTATTTAAAATGAAATTAAAATCCTCATTAACTGCTTTTAAGAGTCTTTGTGTTGAGGAGGATCCCAAGTGATTGTGGTTTTTACCAGCACAGACCTAAATTCATGCAAGCACGGTATGGAGCAAGCTTTCAGCTAGGCTGATCTAACTCAGGGGTGATATTAAGCAAATTCAAGTTCAATTTTAATTAGGGTCAATCATCAGCAAAACAACAACTCGGAAACCATGCCAAATATAACAAAGCCATTTTAACTGAAAAGCTGAGAGTTAAAAAAAACACAAAGAAAGAGAAAAGGGGAGAAATGCAGTAAGACAATATAAAATGTAAGATAACATGTAAAATAGGAATACAGGAAAAGAAATCGTAACATCATCACAACAAGATTGGGACATCTTTAAGGAAATTGCTACAGATAGAAATTTAACAAGTCTGCTGATAGAGTTAGGGAAATTTAAAAGCAGGAAATAAACTGTCTCTTTCTCATTAAAGATTGAGAGCTTTTTAAGGAGGCAACAAGGGCATGTTTGCACAGAAATTGAGGTAGAAAGGGCATTTTTATTATTTATTAAGCAATCTGTCATTCCTTAAGTACTAGCAGCCAAAGGCATAGACCAGGGAACAGTCAGTGTGTTTGTCTGCTAGGCTGTGGTCAAGATGATAGAATAGTAGGCAGCCGATCACTCAATGGGTCATTCTTTGAAAGAAACGGACTGCCTCTTATGTGACCAAAATGAATATTTTAAATTTTAGGTTGACCATATTTTGTTTACCCCAATTCTGGACAGCCCCGTGACCATCTAAGAGGGGTATATAGCATAAACAGAAAAATAATCGTGGAGGCAAACAAACATCAGTCGTAAGTCAATGTTTACTTAAGTCAACTGATCGACAGAATGACCCCAGGTGGGGTAAAAAGAGCAGTGGGAAGTTTATTTTCGGTGATTTTAATCTTTCTTATGCTGTAAGCCACCCAGAGTCATTTCAAAACAAGATGGGAGTTGAATAAATTTAATCAACCAATCAATCAAATAAAAATAAATAAGACTGGGACAGTTTTCCGACTTCCTGCAGGCTCCCCCATTGAATGTGCTTGTGGGAAGATGGCAGGTCATGTCAGAAATTACCACTGGTTGACGGTGGGGATGCTGCAACAGTTGATAGATAGATAGATAGATAGATAGATAGATAGATAGATAGATAGATAGATAGATAGATAGATAGATAGAAGAGAGAGAGAGAGATGAGAGGGAGTGTGAGAGAAAAAAAATTGACCACCATGGTTGCTTAACAACCACAGTGATTCGTTTAACAATCGCCACAAAAAAAGATTGTCAAATCAGTCATGGTCACATGATGACCTGCTTAGCAACTAGCACAATTTACAATCATAATTCCAGGCTGAGAACTATAAGTTGAGAATTACCTATGCACTCTCTCTCCTCGGTTAGATAGTATGTTTTGTAAACTCAGCCAATTTAGGATGAGACTTCCTCCACGGTTACGTGTGCGCATAGGAATTTGTTGAATCAAGCAACAATATGATCATTGTGCATTCTCTGAACCGGCAATGCTGTGGGAAAAAACATTGGGAACTATAGAGATGGGGGGATGCCGATGTGAAGGGAATTGTTCTGTCTTATCTTTATTAACTGCGAACCTATCACTTTCCTTAGATATCGGACAGGAATAAGAGCTGGAGTTGAATGAATGGACATCCCAGATGAATGCGGCTGGTGTGCTTTCAGTCAGATTGGAGTATGACACACACACCCTTCCAATCTCTTGTTAATTATTACATCCAACCCCCCCCAACGCTTGAATTGCACATGAGATACGCTATCCTGGTGTTCAAAGGTAAACAGGGGTTAGGTGCAAGGGAGCAATCCCTCCAGATAGTCAAGAGTGTTCCAAAGCACCATAAATTAATCCTCAGATGTAATTTACCTGAGAGGCATGGAGATAATAAATTAGGCTGTTGACTTGAAGAATCTGGACTTTTTCCTAGGATCAGCCAGCCCAAGTGCCCCCGGTGTGGCTTCCACAAAAAAAACACCAGGAAAGAAATTAGAAGTCTTTTTTTTTCTGAATTTGATCCCTGGAATTTACTATGCAGGAATTTACTACACACACACACACACACACACACACACTAAAGACTCATGAGTTCTAGCAGAGAAATGCTTTATCAAAACAAACAAACAAACAAAAATGGATAGCAATTTATCAACAAAATGCCTGTCTACACAGTATATGCCTCCCTATACAGGGAGTCCTCAACGTATGACCACAATGGAGGCCAAAATTTATGTCACTAAGTGAGACATTTGTTAAGTGAGTTTTGCCCCATTTTAGGCTTTCATGCCTAAGATGGGAATAAAACTCACCATCTCCTGCTGATTGGCTGAAAGCCAGCCAGCCATCTATTATGACTAAGGCGGGACTAGAACTCACAAGTCACCCAACTGGCGTTCACACCTAAAGTGGAACTAGAACTCACCGTCTCCCAGTGATTGGCCCAAAGTCACCCAACTGGTGTTCAGGCTTAAGGCAGGACTAGAACTCACTGTCCCCTGGTGATTGGCCCAAAGTCACCCAGCCAGCCAGCTTCGACGGCTGAAATGGCACTAGAACTCACAGTCTCCTAGTTCTTCGCCTGGTGACGATGGTACAAACGAAGCTCAACCTGCTTTCGTTTGCCTGAGACACGTGGGCCTCATGCATACGTGTGACCCACATGTAAAATGAGGCATCAGTGGCTTCAGCGGCGGTCTTGAGCATGCCCATCTAGGTGTGCGTGGATTTGCTGCCGAGTATCGTAAAAACAAAAAAAATTGGCCAGGATATCCAAGAGCTTAGCCTTCAAGGTTGCACCCGTATCGAATGCGATTGCAATTGTTGGCTCCCTGAGGTATCTCAGGATAAAGCATTACAAGTAGCAAACACAGGGGGGCTGTGCAACACTTCTTCCAGATGGGAAGAGAGCCAAACCCACTGATAACCCTTGCCCCATCTCTAGAGGCTTTGCATTTTACCCATGATGGACGCTTGGCTTGTAGTTAAAAATGAAAAAGCCATTCATTTAAGCGTTTGAAGTGAAGTGAAAGATTGTGAGTCTCTCTCTCTCTCTCTCTCTCTCTCTCTCTCTCTCTCTCTCTCTCTCTCGTTTGAAGAGCAGCGGAAAAATGAGCACTCGTTTAATGCAAGTAGCAAATGCCTTAGGATTCCAACCACTCTTCCAAACACTGCATCGCATCGCCTCTCTGGAGCCAAGGCGGAGCTGAGCTGCAGTGGTTAATGCCCCTGTGTTCTTGGGCCTCGGAGGATGCCAAATTCCCTCCAATTAGCCCTAACAAATGCATTATCTAGGCCTTTGCCAGAGATAAAAAATGCACCGTGCCAATTATATCCTTTTTTCCTTTCCTTTTCAGTGTCATTCGAGCAACACTAATATCAGCCTCCAGAGAGGAAGGATAAGTCACGATGCACAAGTGATGCCAAGATCTTTGGGGGGGGGGGGGCAACGATAGAGAAGATAAAAGCATCCACTATGCAGGTAGATTGAGTGTTAGAGAGCATGCCAAAAATATTTCCTATTTCACCCACCACCACCACTAAACCCCCCCCCAAAACAAAACAACAACCTGGGAGAAAAAGCCGGTTCATTCAATTCAGCGAATTTTGCTTCTGATCGTCGTTTCAGAGAAGAAGAGAATTTTGACCAGCTTCTCAAAAAAAACAACCAACCCAGATGTGATCTCTTTGCAATAAGGAGAAAAGAACATACAATCTTAAGAGTTGGAAGGGACCTTGGAGGTCTTCTAGTCCAACCCTCTACTCAAGCCGGAGGCCCCACGCCCTTTCGGATTCACTGTTGTCCAGTCTCTTCTTGAAAAGCTCCAGCGATGGAGCACCCACAACTTCCTGAGGCAAGTCGTTCCACTGACTGATTGTTCTCACTGTTAGGAAATTTCTCCTTAGTTGGAACTCTCTCTAATGATCTTCCACACGTTACTTCTTGTCCTGCCCCGGTTCGATGCAAATGTCTTATTTTATTGCAACAGAGGGAGTCAACGCTTTACTTTTTCCCGTCCATTCCACATGCCTCTTTTCCCCAACCCCTTTGTCCCCCACTATTTGCTTTTTTATTTTTGTATTTTATATTACAAGTTCATCAACATATATATATATATATATGTTGATATATATATATATATATATATATATATATATATATATATATATATATATATATATATATATATATATATATATATATATATATGTTGATAAAAAAGAGGAACAAACAGCCACTACCACATGCTTCTCCCAGAAGAAGGAAGCTGAAGCCACCAGCCTGAGGATGACGGATGGGATTCCGTCGAAACGTTGCTCCTACACCTTCAATTCTACGCGGGGAAAAACCCGAATGACCAAAGATCCATATATATATATATATATATATATATAAGCTTAGCACATCACAAGCAAAGTCAACTCCAATATTTGGGCTAGATCAAAACCAAGGCGTCCATTAAACTTCCAGCTGGAATAAACCTCGGAGTACTCAGGAGCCCACCCCCAAAGGCGCAAAGTTCTGTTCTTTACTAGGCACCAGATATGTTATTTTACTAATAATGCGAGCCGTAGAACAATCGACTTATTTACTGAGCGCATTTGTGAGGCCAGGCAACTCAGACAATGCGAGTCCGGCTGAAGAATAAGTCAACGGCGATTGAGTCCTTCTCGATTTGCTTGCAACGTTAGGTGTTCACACGCGTAGGTGTACCTGAGCTGGCTTCAGACCCACGGCAGGAGTCAAGGGGAGCCACGCCCTTTGCTGAACAAAAAACGAAAGCCTTCTCTTTAAACAAAGCAATTGCTTGAGTAGGCCAAGGTGCAAGTGAGATGACAGCTGCACGGGGCGCACGGTTTAGTCATGGCCTATTCTGGGAGAACTTTTGAACTCTCCCTGTTTCACGAAGAGCCCAATTCTAGAGTTACTCAGCATTCCTGGAGGAGCAGAGCACAACTGTGTTCAAATCCGGTCCTGACAAAGACATGAATCAGCGCAGAAGGGTGGCAGCCATGAAATATAAGCTTGGGAGGACCAAGGAACAGGAAGAAGAAGAAAAAAATCAGGTTATCTCAAATGGGTTTCTTGCAGGGCTAGAAAACCAGCATGGTGACAGCTATACTTCTCCCCCCTCCTCGCCCCCTCTCGGGGATTCTTTCCATGTTCAAGAAGCAAATTGGAATACATCTGGAGAAATGCTGCCTTTGAAACAGAGGAAGTGTTGGATGTTCATCTAAGGACTCAGAGGAGGTCATCCTAAAGACACAACCTTGTGAGGACTAGGGAAGTCATAGGTGTGTGGCCCTGTGCTGATAAGTAGGGTTTGCTGATCTTTGTGCTTAAATTTCATTTTATTCTGCTCACAATCTCAGCAACATTCCTCAACCCTTGACCTACATATCTGTCAGTCTGCCTGTCTGTCTATCATATCTATCATGTCTATATCTATCTATATCTATATCTATATCTATATCTATATCTATATCTACATCTACATCTACATCTACATCTACATCTACATCTACATCTACATCTACATCTACATCTATATCTATATCTACATCTACATCTACATCTACATCTATCTATCATATCTATATCTATCTATCTATCTATCTATCTATATCTATCATCTATCATCTCTCTCTATCACTCTATCTCTCTATCATCTTTTATCTATATCTATCTATCTATCTATCTATCTATCTATCTATCTATCTATCTATCTATCTATCTATCTATCACCTACCAAAACAAGCCATGGCTCAAACCGTTTACAATATGAATTACCTTGAATGTTCAGCTTGATCGTTATTGTCTTCTAAAGACTTCTTCATTCTCGCTCGAGCAGGGGGATGGACTAGAAGGCCTCCAAGTTCCCTTCTAACTCTTGTTATTTGGTTGCTCCCATAATTCATAACCTAAGAATATGTCTAACTATAGTAACGTTTCCTCTGGGGAAAGAAGAGACGATTATTTAATATTAGTGAATCAAACGAATGAACCGTATTATGACTGGCCTTGGTCACACCCTGGAAGGATAGGCACATGGGAATGACTACGCTGCAAGTATACCAGTCAAGATAGGACCACCAAAAACACAACCCAAAGGATCAAAAGGCTTGGAAGAAGCCCAGATTTGCTCATCAGTCAACATCTCCACCATTGATTTATACATTTCATCCCAGCAATATCGCTTATTCTTGGTGATCAAGACAGGATGGTGGGTGATGCCCAAATTTGGTTCGTAAATTAAATCAATCCATCCGTACATTGGTTTCTCATCAGCCCCGTTTGGGGGGTGGGTGGGTGGGGTGGGGAAGAGAAGCTGTTTGATTTGCCTCCCGTGGAAAAAGGGGAGCGCCAGGTAAAGCCTTCCCATTTGAGTCATGGATGCCCTTTCGGTGCCAAAGCACAGGTCACTTCTTATCGCTGGACTTCTGCCTGCTGGAGATACCCGCTGGTGAATTCCAGGCAAGCTGGCAGACTGGGAGAGACACCAAGTTGATAGGCACCTGTCTCCCCCCCCCTTGCTCCCCCCTTCTCCAGGTCACACTTCTCTCATCCGCATTGTTCTCTGCTGATAAGACAGGTGTTCTCTTGGCTGGGAAAGCTTCCCCCTTTGCCTCTCTGCCCCCAATCTCTCCTCTTATCAAGCGGCTGGCTGGCGCTAACTCGGCCCCAGGATGACGCAGGCGTGTGGACATAAGAAAGGAGGAAGAGATACAAGGGCTCAGATCCGTGGCCGAGATGTCTGCAGGCGTGATGCTTATCTGCCCCCCCCTGAGTGCGTGGCCAAGGAGCCGCGGTCCCTTATCTCCCATTCTTCTCCCTTCCCAGACAACAAACGGCAGCCAGCGAAGTTGCACATTCTTGTCCATTCCTGCTAAACAGGAAACTGCAGCTCATTTCGAGAGCTTTTCAGCTGGTACTCTCATTCCAAAGATTTCCATGAAACGCCCGGAAAGCCGACTGAGACTCTACAGCCAGAGTCCCCCTCTGAACGGAATAAAATATGCCACTCTGTCTGGGTGGTGTAAGAGGCTATTGCAATTATTTTTGTATTACCCCTGATACAAAAAAAGGGGGGAGGGGGGGAAAGATGTTGAGATTTTGGAAAGAGTTCGGAGAAGAGCCACCAAGAGCATCAGGGGACTGGAGGCTAAAAGATATGAAGAAGGGTTGCTGTTCCCCTGGTTGATTGTCCCTACTGTCGGGAAGTTTCTCCTTAATTCCAGGTTGCTTCTCTCCTTGATCAGTTTCCAAGCATTGTTTCTCGTCCTTCCCTCTGGTGCTTTGGTGCACAACCTGTCCCCCTCTGCCTTGTGGCAGCCCCTCAGATACTGGAACGCTGCTATCCTGTCTCCCCTATTTCTTCTTTCCTTTAGACTGGCCAAACCCAAGTCCTGCATCCGTTGTTCCGTATGTTTTGCCCTCCAGGCCTTGCTCTTCTCTGAATTTTTCCCAAACTCTCAACATCTTTTTTTTTTGTGATATGGTGAGCCAAACTGGCTGCAGTATTCCCAGTGTGGTCTTACTAGGGCTTTGTAGAGATGGCGGGCATGCCAAAAAAACGACAGTAACAACAACAAGAAAGAAATCAGATTTACACTGAGGCTCTAATCTCCCCTTTTGCACACAGCAGGATGTGGCAAGGGTTACAAGGTCCACTCCGGAGCAGAAACAACGCCATATAGATACACTACTAGCCTCTTTAAAGCGTTTGTGTGTGTGTGTGTGTGTGTGTGTGTTTTCCCCCATTGCACTTTTGAACAAAAGCCTCCTTCATCTCTGCTGGAAGAGCCTTCTGTATTTATTTTTCAGCAGCTTTCTCCCCCCCCCCACTCCCCGCCAACTCCCAGTGTTTTATTTTTTTTTCAAAGCCGGCTCCTTACCCCCTCGTAACCCAGTGATACAAATAGGTTTAACTTCCTGTTTTAAGAAGTGAAAGCATGAGGGTGGGAGAGTGCCAGAGAGCTTAATATAGTTCAAGGTCTAAATATAATAAGAATAACAAGGCTCCAGTCTGCCCCTTAGCAAAAAAAATAAAAATAATAAAAATAAAATAAATATAAAATGTCCAGCGTGGGTTGGACGAAAGTGGGGGGGGGGAAGCAATTCATTACCAATTAGGAAAACAATGAAGGTCTCTTTCAAGTGTCAAGGAATATTCTTAGCCGCCCTCTGACACCTAAATCCAGAGAGAGGTTGTTGAAACGGCATAATACCAGGAAGTTTGCTTACAAGATCTGTTTCCTCCATGAACACTGAGGGTCTGTAACATAGGAGCCACCAGGCCCGGGTGGGGCAGAGGGGAGAGACGGTGGGTGGGGGAAAGCTGGCAACGTGACCAAAAGACTTCCATCAGGAAAATCAAAGGTTAGCGTTGACACCAAGGACCATCGGTGGGAGGTGATAGAAAAAGGATCTGGCCTTCCTGCCTTTGGCCCTACCACGTTTCTGAAGTTTTTCCAGTCAAGGCAAAGATAAAGAGGCTGTCATGACAGACAGTCCTTGACTTACCGACGTTCGTTCGTTCGGTGACCGGCAATGAAAAAAGGGACATGACTGTTTTTCACACTTAGGATGCCAATAGCACTAGCAAGGGCACTTAGGCGTATATACTATACCGCTTCATCATGGTCTACAGCCCTCTCTAAGAGGTTTACAGAGTCAGCTTGTTGCCCCCCCAGCAATCCAGGTCCTCATTTTACCAACTTCGGAAGGATGGAAGGCTGAGTCAACCTTGAGCAGGTCAGGATCGAACTCCTGGCGGTGGGCAGAGTTAGCTTGCAATACTGCATTCTAACAACTGCATCACTATAGCCCTTCCTTCCTTCCTTCTTTCCTTCCTTTCCCTTCCTTTCCTTCCCACTTACCAATAGCTTTAGACTTATATACCACTTCACAGTGCTTTACAGCCCTCTCTAAGCGGTTTACAGAGTCAGTCTATTTGCCCCCAACAATCTGGGGCCTCATTTTACTGACCTCGGAAGGATGGAAGGCTGAGTCAACCTTGAGCCGGTCAGGATCGAACTGCTGGCAGTGGAATGCAGAGTCAGCCTGCAATGCAACATTCTGACCAGAAGGGAGGGAAGGAAGGAAGGAAGGAAGGAAGGAAGGAAGGAAGGAAGGAAGGAAGGAAGGAAGGAAGGAAGGAAGGAAGGAGGAGGGAAGGAAGGAAGGAAGGAAGGAAGGAAGGAAGGAAGGAAGGAAGGAAGGAAGGAAGGAAGGAAGGACAATAGCAATAGCACTTCAACTTATATACCACTTTGCAGTGCTTTACAGCCATCTCTAAGCAGTTTACAGAGTCAGCCTATTTGCCCCCAGCAATATGGATCCTCATTTTACTGATCTTGAAAGGATGGAAGGCTGAGTCAACCTTGACATGGTCAGGATCGAACTGCTGGCAGTGGGGAGAGTTTGCCTGCAATGCTGCATTTGAACCACTGCGCCACCACAGCTCATGATCACTGCAGCCTCCCCACGGATCAAAATTCAGACTCTTAGCAACTGGCATGTACTTATGACGGTTGCAGAGTCCCGTGTGTGTGTGTGTGTGTGTCACGTGATCCCCTTTTGCGACCTTCTGATAAGCAAAGTCAAGGGGGAAGCCAGATTCACTTAACAACCGGGTTACTAACTTAACACCTGCAGCGATTCACTTAACAACAGGGGCAAGGAAGGTTGTAAAATGGGACGACATTCACTTAACAACTGTCTTGCTTAGCAACAGAAACTTTGGGCTCTGTTGTGACCATAAGTCAAGGACTATCTGTATAGGAAAGACGCACAGCCTGCAGTCCTGGACTCAAGTCAAGCAATTAATCAGAACAGAGCATGGAAGGGACCTTGGAGGTCTTCTAGTCCATCCCACTGCTCAAGCAGGAGAACATATACCATTTGAGACAAGGGGCTGTCCTGTCTCTTCTCTGTCCAGTGGTGAACCACCCACAACTTCTGAAGGCAAGCTGGTTAATTGTCCTCACCGTTAGGAAGTTTCTCCTTAATTCCAGGTTGCTTCTCTCCTTGATGAGTCCTTAAAACACTCGGGCTAGTACAAGGGGAAAACCAAATGAAAATCCAGAGCATTCAATGGGTTTTGAAAAAGACACACCTGAACACTCCCTTCCTGTCCCCACCCCAGTCTAAGGTCAGAGCATCACAATACAGACACCCCCACACTTGGAGAGGGAAAAGGTAAACAATCAGAGGCCATTGTTAAAAGTCCTGCATTGTGTTGGTGCCATTAGACCGTACTTAGAATCCCCTGGGGACCAAGGCCGGCGTGATGCAGGCTTAAACATAAAGGGCATCAGAGTTAAGCAAGTAACAGATTGTGAAGTCATTTCCCCGTAAGCTAAACGAGAAGATGCCGGAGTGGCAAAGGTCCACAGCATTCCCAAGTCTCCGGCATGGTTGTTCTTGTCAAACAATTGCCAGAAAAGATTTTACATTACCTTTCACGTCAGTGGGGTCCCTTGGGGGAATTGCTCTGATACATAAACAGAAGCTCGTGATGTCAACGGGACTTCCTAATGTCCATTCTGGTGTCACTGCATCCTTCACCCTCTTCCTTTGCCCCTAAAGCTAATCTTTCTTGAGATAGGGGCCAAGGTCGTAACTCTGCTGTGGAACACAGGTTCTGCACGCTGAAGGCCTCATTTCCCATCTCTGGATGTTCTCAAGGTCCAGATGAGTTAAGCTACTCCATTCCATCATTCACCCAGCCTGTTAAGACCCATAGCTGCAGTACAAAGAGCTTGTGTCAGTGTATTTTCTAATGAATTTACTAAATGAACAGCAATTCTCCCCTTGTGGCTACCATCGCTTGGTCCTCTGAGCCAAAGACTAGCCAACCGTATTCTCATGAAATTTGTTTGAGGGCCACCAAGACATCTGTGGGGTTGGTCTATGCTTAACTATGTACTACAGATCCATAATGCAGTCACAAACTTCTAGATTCTAGACTTGGAGGGGATCTAGTTCAATCTAGTTCAAGACCCACTGGAGAAGCTTTGAAGAATGACCCTCAAGTCTCCGTTCGAAGACCTCCAGCCAGAAGATTGGACCGGAGGACATTATTTGCTTTGGAAAATAGGTTGGCCCTGTCTTTTTTGCGGCAACCCCTCAAATATTAGAATACTGCTATCGTGTTCCCCCCTAGTCCTTTTTGCTAGACTAGAGAAACCCAATTTTTGCAACAGTTCATCCTATGTTTTGGCCTTCACACACACAGACACACCCCAAAAAAACCCCATCTTTGTCACTCTTCTCTGCCCTCTTTGCAGAGGTTCGACTTCTTTTATATAATGTGGTGACCATTATATCATGGATGTAGTATTCCAAGTTTCCCTTCCTTTGCCTAATTCGATGCTGCCCCATCCTCAACCCTGCCCTGCTTTGATCTGGGGCCTCTACCTCTTTTTCTCCTAAAAGGATCTGCGAGCACTTGAGGAACGGTTATAATCCCACTAAGATCCATCAACAAACAGCCCAGCTGAGTCTAGACAAAGGTTTGATTTTTTGAATTCAAAGGGGAACAATTTGCAGAAGGATAAGGCAATTTAAGGCTTTCAAAGGGGAAAAAAATCATAACCATAAATTTTTAACTATTCATCCGACGCAGAGACAGACAGGCGGTGAGGTAGCTTTTAATAGTCTACCACCGCCATGGGCACAGATGGTCACTGAGGAAAGTCTGGTTTTTGTCAATTGGAAGAGCATCTTCAGGCCCACAACGCGCCACAAAAGGGGAAGCCATCAGGAGAAGACTGGAAGAAGTTAAACAAATGAAAAAAAGACAAGCCAGGTTAGAATCGGGCTCGGGAATTTGGAACAAGCCTGCCAGATGGGGCTGCCACAAAGAAGAGGCAGTCAAGCTATTCTCCAAAGCACCTGAAAGCAGGACAAGAAGCAACGGATGAAAACCAGTCAAGGAGAGAAGCAACCTGGAACTAAGGAGAAACTTCCTGACAGTTAGAACAATTTACCAGTGGAACAGCTTGCCTCCAGAAGCGGTGAATGCTCCAACACTGGAAGTTTTTAAGAAGAGACTGGACAGCCATTTGTCTGAAATGGGATAGGGTTTCCTGCCTGAGCAGGGGGTTGGACTAGATGACCTCCAAGGTCCCTTCCAACTTATTATTATTATTATTATTATTACTTTTGCAACGCCGTCTAAGGGAGATTCTCAATCATCCAGGTCAGGGTTGTCCCAAAGTAGCTTTTTCAGAAGGCAACTGGTCTTTCTTGTTTCACTTCTCGTCCAAGAAACTTTTCCAGTTCAGACTGAGAAGCTTCTTGGAGGAGAAGCGAAATGTCTTCAAGGAACAATAAGCCCAGCTGCCTTTTGAAAAAGCAGCTTTGGGATGGTTGTTGTTTTTTGGAGAGGGGGGGCAACCTCATTTGTTTGTGTTTACAAACCTTAGGACTGAGCTAAGGGGTTGTTTCCTACAGTATAAGGAGCTTCACTTCCTCCATTTTCTAGGGTCCCGGGCGATCCCTGAAAGCATAACTAGCTCAAGGTGATGGATCCACACACCCAGTTGCAGCAAGAGAGAACAAAACGAAAGCTTAACCTCTAAAACGAACTGCGTTGTACAAATGAAGCTTCTAGGATTCCAAGTGGTTTTGCTAAAGCAGCTTAGTCATAGGGAGCCAATCCTGGTGATTGGCTCAAAGTCACCCAGCTAACATTCAGGGCTAAGGTGAGACTAGAATTTACTGTCTCCTGGTGATGGGACCCATGTCACCCAGACAGCTTTCATGGCTAAGGTGGGACTCGAACTCACCGTCTTCTGCTATCTAGCCTGCTGCCTTAACCACTAGACCAAAAATGGCTGTCACATGGAACTTGCAAAGGGGTATAGGGTTTCCTGCCAGAGCAGGGGGTTGGACTAGGTGACCTCCAAGGTCCCTTCCATCATCATCATCATCATCATCATCATCATCATCATCATCATTTTATTTGCTTATAGCCCTTTTTAGCCCACTTACCACGAAAAGGAATCCCAAAGTTTAATAAAAAAAATGATTCAAAAATAGGGGGGGGGAATCACATCCATGCAAAAGCAGCTTTAAAAGCACACAGGAAGTAGCTAGTTGAGTAGGGCAGGTCCCTTGTAGCTTCAGGCAACCAAATGTTTGGAGAAGGTCCAGCCAATTAGCAATACATTCAGTAATACATGAATCTGGACAAATCCATAGGCTTGCGTTCCAAAGGATAATTGCTTTCGGATTCTACAATTCTTTAAAAGGGCAGAACTGAGCGACTTCACACCAACAAGTGAACTGAATCAATTGACTTCTAGAAAGTCTACACATTCCAAAGATGATTTTCGTCAGTTTTATCCCAATGGGGGGAATATTTGGAGGTGTGTCTAGATGTATAACACGATCATCTCTAGATCTTTCCTCAAGAACAAAACCAACCAAGAATTTTATGCAA
The DNA here is from genome assembly GCF_964194415.1 of Vipera berus. Taxonomy (NCBI): domain Eukaryota; kingdom Metazoa; phylum Chordata; class Lepidosauria; order Squamata; family Viperidae; genus Vipera; species Vipera berus. The sequence goes on along the minus strand of NC_138217.1, from coordinate 10,242,533 downwards.
CTATCTCCTTTCTTTTCAGCAACAGATGAACTTGCCGCCACAACTGCTTCCCTTCCGTCAGGTTTCCATTTTGGAAAACCTTTATGCTTTTTTGGAGGGGGGGAAAATGAAATGAATGTGATGATGGAGAGACAGGCAGATAGATGAGAGAGAGAGAGAGAGAGAGAGAGAGAGAGAGAGAGAGAGAGAGAGAGAGAGAGAGAGAGAGAGAGAGAGAGAGAGAGAGAAAGAGAGAGAGAGAGAGAGAGAGAAATAGAAGAGAAATGGAGATGGAGGGAGAGAGAGAGAGAAAAGAGAGATGCAGATGATAGATAGATAGATAGATAGATAGATAGATAGATAGATAGATAGATAGATAGATAGATAGATAGATACTATAGAGATAGATATTGTAAAGATAGATACTGTAGGGATAGATAGATAGATAGATAGATAGATAGATAGATAGATAGATAGATAGATAGATAGATAGATAGATAGATAGATAGATAGATAGATAGATAGATAGATAGATATACTGTAGAGATGGATAGATAGATAGATAGATAGATAGATAGATAGATAGATAGATAGATAGATAGATAGATAGATAGATAGATAGATAGACTGTAGAGATAGATAGATAGATATACTGTAGAGATAGATAGATAGATAGATATACTGTAGAGATAGATAGATAGATAGATAGATAGATAGATAGATAGATAGATAGATAGATAGATAGATAGATAGATATACTGTAGAGATGGATAGATAGATAGATGGATATACTGTAGAGATGGATAGATGATAGATAGATAGATAGATAGATAGATAGATAGATAGATAGATAGATGATAGATAGATAGATAGATAGATAGATAGATAGATGAGATGGTGAAGAGAGAGAGATCCAAATGTTCCATGGCAACCATATATACGATAATATTCTCTCTTACACACACACACACACACACACACACAGAGAGAGAGAGAGAGAGAGAGAGAGAGAGAGAGAGAGAGAGAGAGAGAGAGAGAGAGAGAGAGAGAGAGAGACTGGATCCAACCAACAGAGAGATTTCCTTCACTTCTGATTATGGTTTGATCTTCCTTGGAATTTGCATTGTGTCTCCATGTTTATCACCTCTTGTTCTCCCCCAAATGGGGTGAGTTAGAGAAAAGGGGCTAATCCCTCAGTAATTAACACCTCCTTGAAAGGTCAACCCTAGGTTAAGCGGGAGGGTTTATTTGGTGAGCTTTCAGGGAGATTCCCCATTGAAGCCAGGAGAAATCCTGGTGGACTCCAGAGCGCCTTGTTGGCTGATGGGAAAAAACAAGGCCTAGTCATTGTTCAACTTCTTCCATTCTATTGTAGGAGCCGATTTAGGGTAAACAAGAGTTCAGAAGCAAAGGAGGGATCCCTTTACAGGATTGTCGTTTTTCTCCTTCCCACAGAGGCCTTTCCAGGGAACTGGGAAATGTGTGGGGTCAATAGCTTTCACTACCTACCTGGCCACGATCAAATTATCTCGGTAAGGTTGATAGGTTGCTAGTCCCTTTTCTGACTTTATCAAAATATCCTTTATTCAAAGGTGTGAGCCTCTTGATCGCTAGATATCTTTAGCCGAACAAAGAGCAGACTTAGCAGAAGACCTGATGGCCATCTTCCAATCTTTGAAAGGTCGTCAGAGGGAAGAGGGAGTCAACTTATTCCCCATAACGCCTGAAGGACAAGAAGCAATGGGTGGAAGTTCTTCAGAAGCAGATCCAACTTGGACATACCCTAAGGAGGATTTTCCTGACAGTGGGAATGGTTGCCTTTCAGAGTTGTGGGTTCTCCATCCTAGCTTTTCAAGGAAAGGTTTGATGCTCGTTGGCTCAGGGTGGAATGAGGACTCATGATTTGGATCAGAAACTTCCTGACAGTGAGAACAATTAACCAGTGGAACAACCTGCCTCCAGAAGCTGTGAATGCTCCAACACTGGAAGTTTTTAAGAAGAGACTGGACAGCCATTGGTCTGAAATGGGATAGGGTTTCCTGCCTGAGCAGGGGGTTGGACTGGATGACCTCCAAGGTCCCTTCCAACTTTACTATTACGATTATGATTAAGTAGGAGGCTCTATACTATTTCAGACAAATGGCTGACCAGCCTCTTCTTAAAAAACTCCGGAAATGGAGCATCCACAACTATTTTATTCCTTCTCAACTAAAGGAGTAAAACCTCTCTGCATACTGAAATTTAAAAAAAAGAAAGAAAAGAAATCAGGGTGGGCGATACGAATCTTCTCAAGAATTCTAGGGCGTCCTGGTACTATGTGTTGGAAATCCCCTCCCCACCGCCAAACTGTTGCGCTAGGAATGTGTACAGCAGACTATGCTTCCTTCCACATCCTTCTAATGAAACAGTTCATCTTCCCCGTCCAGCACAGATTTACATCTCTTGGCTCCTATGTATATAGCCATAATTCTACTTTATGTCAGGCTTGAGACACGGCCCAACTCTCTGTCTTCCCAAGCTGGACATGCGGCCTGCCCAGGGAGCATTCATCGTACCAGGTTTAATCTCTCTCGCTTGCAGGGACTCCCCGAGGTCTTGGGAAGAAGAGAGAAAGCTATTTCCGCACGTCGGTCTCCCAATCCTTCAGAGATGCTGGGAATTGGACCCAGGACTTCTCCATATTCGTGTTGTTTCTTCTGCCACTGAGCCATTCTTCACGATCATCCTTCAGCTGAGTCAAAGGCTCAACAGCATTGAGTGTCCCGAGAAGGGAAATTCCAAAGTAGGGTTTGTTTTTTTCTTAAAGTTGTGGATGGTCAAAGGGGAGTTTAAGCAGGTTTCCTTTAGGAAAATTGATCAACCAATGTCAGGGTGTGTGTTTGTGTGTTTGTGTGTGTGTGTGTGTGTGTTTTCCTAGTCAGTGGAAGCGTGCTCTTCTTTAATTTTGCTTCGATCGGCCTTCAATCGTTGGACTTTAAGAAGCAATATACAGCGCATAACGTTGCCATCATTCCCAAGTGATGGAAACAAATACACTTGACCAAATGCTAAATAAAGTCAGGGTGGGTGGGTGGGTGTTCCTTGGTGCTCTCTGAGCTGGGTGGTTTCCTTGCAGAGGTTTCATTACCCAAACGAGGTAACATCACCAATGCTGATGACGTTATCTAGTTTGGGGCATGAAAGGTCTGCAAGACAACCACCCAGCTCAGAGGGCACCTAGGACCCCCTCAGGTCAGCCTTGAGCTATAAAGATTCTCCTTTATGACTAAATACAGCCAGGAAGATTTTTCTCCTCCTGGTCTACTTTTCGTCCTTCTGCAACAACAACAGTCCTTTCCCAAAGGCCTACCCTGATAGTTTCACCCCAAGGCATGGTGGTGAACTGTAACGTCGTCTTCTTCAAGATCAACCTCACTTCCACAAGGACACCGGCACAGCAAAAGGGGCGGCGGGGGGAAAAACAGTTCCAATGTGACACTCCAAGGAAAGAAGGAGGTCCTTCTCTAGTCATGTAACCAATTTAAGAAAAATTGAACCAAGGATCTATTCTTTGGCCAACCCACCAGCCAAAGAAGGTCAATACACTGATGGTTCTCAGGGCTATCGTGGAAGAGCACCCACCAATCCTGCTGTTTGCTGAAATTTTTGATGTGGCATTAATGCTGGAGCCTCTTCTACCTCGACCACCATCACCACCACCCCCATCCCAGCATCCCCTCTGCCCCATTCTCCTCTCCCTGGTGCAACCTTTCCATCTTTTCCAACCTTCCTCGGTCAGACCCCAGAACATTAGCACAATTAGCAGGAGCCCACTGGCGCCAATTAGCAGCCAATACCGTCTCCATGGTGGAAGGGGGGGCTGGAGGCATTGGGGGGGGGCTATGTCTCCAGCCTGCCTTCACACTCAATTACTTTAAGTGGAGTCTCTGAGCTGCGGTTGGTTGGTCAGTTGTGGCAGTAATTGTGTCTTCTCTGTTGCTTCAGGCGCTCTGCTCCCAGTCGCTCTGATACTCTCTTTATTGACTCTCTGCCTTGTCCGCTTACATCAACACACTTCTTCAAAGGGAAAAGGGGGGGAAGCGAAGGAGGAGGAAGAGAAGTGGGGGGAGAAAGAGCGGAGGGGAGGGAAGAGGGAAATACTTGATGTCTTAATCTGAAGTTTCAGAGAAGGCTGTGTGGAGGAGATCCAGAAAATGAGTCTCTACTCCTAAAAGATTTGGCCGCCCTTGTGTTGGTTGTCGCTCTCCCATCAGTCTGACAGCTTCCCATCACTTTCCAAGCTGAGATGTTAAAGAGTGTTCTGCTCTCAGAAAGCCCATAAGCCTCTGTGGCGGTTAATTACTTGCCCTTTGTGCTTGAGAAAAGAGTGCCAGGATGCTATGAGGTTGAAGGATACTCACGTCTTCCTCAGGCATGCAATTTGTTGTTTTTTTTCCCTCGTCTTCTCTTTCTCTCCTCTGGGTTCTTTAGATTCCCCCCCCATTTTGTCCCCTCTTTTCTCTTTCCCTTTATGAATTCCTTTGTCATGCCAGAAATCCTGCTTGGGTGAACTAGGGATAGAAAACCCAACGAAATTAAGGGAGTTGGAACAGTATAAAAAGATTAAGAAGGAATGGCAAGATCTGAAAGCTTGATGGTGATGGTGATGATGGTGATGATGGTGATGATGATGATGATGATGATGAGGAGGAGGAGGAGGAGGAGGAGGAGGAGGAGAAGGAAAAGGTCTGTGGGGTCCTTGGTGCTCTCTGAGTTTGGTGGTTTTCTTGCAGATGTTTTCACTACCAAACTAGTGCGACCTCATCAGTGCTAGAAGGGAATGAGGTTTGTGGAGAGGAGGAGGAGGAGGAGGAGGAGGAGGAGGAGGAGGAGGAGAAGAAGAAGAAGAAGAAGAAGAAGAAGAAGAAGAAGAAGAAGAAGAAGAAGAAGAAGAAGAAGAAGAGGAGGAGGAGGAGGAGGAGGAGGAGGAGGAGGAGGAGGAGGAGGAGGAGGAGGAGGAGGAGGAGGAGGAGGAGGAGGAGGAGGAAAAGGTCTGTGTGGTCCTTGGGGCTCTCTGAGTTTGGTGGTTTTCTTGCAGATGTTTTCACTACCAAACTAGTGGGACATCATCAGTGCTAGAAGGGAATGAGGTTTGTGGAGAGGAGGAGGAGAAGGAGAAGAAGGACTGTGGGGTTCTTGGTGCTCTCTGAGCTTGTTGGTTTTTCTTGCAAACATTTCACTACCAAACTCAGTAACATCCTCAGAGCTAGAAGGGAGTTTCCGATTTAAACAACAATGAAATTAATGATTAAAAAAAAACCATTCCTAAGCTGAGTTATGTTAACTTATATACCTCCCCCTTCCAAAAAAATTCCGGGGTATGAAAACATAGGACACTGCCTTTAACTGATTCACACCATCCATCTATCCAATCAGAACCTGGTCAGGTGCTGTCTTCCTACAGGATTCGTTACCTAGATATGCTGAGATTGAACCTGGACATGGAAAGCCTATCTCTCGTTGTTTATCTGTGGTCTTTTATACACGATTGCATTCGAAAGGAAAGATATATGATTGCACACTAATCACACTTTGCACTTCGTGGAAGCACCAAGTCCAGCTCTTCTTTAAACACTTGGAAACTTCGGGAGCATTTTTATTTATGGATTAAATTCCATCTCATTTTTCCTCCAGAGTACTTTGGGCTGTGGGTTATCTTCTGGTTCCTTTCTGATTCGACAGCCAATGTTTTCCGTGTGGGTCTTCTGGTGTCCTTTTTTTTCCTGGTAAGCGTAAAACCCTGAACCGCTAGTGATGTCACCTTCATTAGCTTAGAACATCTGAGGACCATCTCTGTTCAAGAACAACATCTCCTCCTTCCTTCCTGGAGGACAGCAGAGTTGCAGAACTCTGAAACTCTAGAAGGAATTCAGAGAACAGCAAGAAAGAGGATAAGGTTCTAGAGGCTAAACCATATAAGGAACAATCAAGGGAATTAGATATGCCTAGTCTAATGAAGAAAAGAACTAAAGGTGATATGATAGCAGACTTCCAGTACTTGAGGAGCTGTCACAACAAAAAAAAAGGTTGACCTATCTTCCAAAGCACCTGAGGGCAGGACAAGAAGCAATGGATGAAAACTTGATCAAAGAGAGATTCAATCTAGAACTAAGGAGACATTTCCTGATAGTGAGAACAATTAATCAGTGGAACAGCTTGCCTCCAGAAGTTGTGGATGCTCCATCACTAAAGGTTTTCAAGAAGAGACTGGACAGCTATTTGTCCAGAATGGTATAGGTGTCCTGCTTGAGCAGGGGGGTGGACTAGAAGACCTTCAAAGTCCCTTCTAACCCTATTGTTCTTTGTTCTATGTTCTAATATGGCTCCTTCCCTTATCCAACCATGATTCACCAACTTAGCTTGAACCCAACCTGAGACAACCAGGAACCGTTGAGACACACTAGGCTATTCCTAGCTAACAGGGGCTAAACATTCCCGCAACTTAGTCTTAAGAAGAAGGGGGTATGTCCGACTTCCCCTAGCAGAGCCAATGGAGAGATTATCCTAAGTAATTAATATCACCATGACACAAATATTTACACAAAGAGAGGGTGAGCACAAAGTCCCGGTGTTACAGAACAAGTCCACCTTTCCAAAGAGGGAAGTGGATATCAACTATTTTTATTTCAGAGGACTTTAACTGCTGGAGGGTAATCTTTAGAACATACTAAGATAGCATCGGAATTTAGGATCGAAGATGTAAAGAAGGAATTCAACGAGGTAGGAATTTTCTCACACAAAAGAACACGCACCAAAAAAAACCCCTTCCAGATTATGTTCCTAGTCACCATTCTTCAACTTTGCTGCTACTTTCTCTCCTACTTACTGTTTACTATTATCTGCAAATTGATAATCTATCTTGATGTGATCAGAAGCTTGTTTACACAGTTGCAATGATGAAAGGACCGCAGCAGCTTCTCACCAGTGAGTAAAGATTACGAACGCCGAGATATTTTTTTTTAGAAGTGGAGAAGGAAGTTAGGTGAGACGTGAATAGGAGTTTTAGAACTTAAAGTAACTTGAGAGAAGATGTTATCTTTCTCCTGTTTTTTGAAGTCCTGGAACACCACTAAAGTGGGCTTTCTAGTTAAAAAACATCCTAGTTTCAAAAGGGTGTTGTCTTTAGTCAATAAATTTTCACTACCTGTAGAAAAGAAGGCCTTAACTGGGGTTAAATACATGGCTATTTCCTGAGAGAGTTTACCTCACCTCCAGGGACATTAGCAGAACCGTAGATAGGAAAATGAAGAATGGGCTTGAAGGAAGCCTTTCCCTCCCTCTCCCCCCCCCCCAGTGAATTATTACAGAATTACAGAATAACAGAGTTGGAAGGGAACTTGGAGGTCTTCTAGTCCAACCCTTGCTCTATACCAGGGCTCTTCAAACCTGGCCCTTTTATGACTTGTGAACTTCAACTCCCAGAATTCCTCAGCCAGCATGCTGAGGACCCTTCCAGCTCTATTCTATTCTATTCTATTCTATTCTATTCTATTCTATTCTATTCTATTCTATTCTATTCTATTCTATTCTATTCTATTCTATTCTATTCTATTCTATTCTATTCTATTCTATTCTCATTCCGTTCCGTTCTGTTCTATTCTCATTCCATTCCGTTCTGTTCTGTTCTATTCTGTTCTATTTTAATTCCATTCCATTCCACTCTGCATTCTATTCTATTCTGTTCTATTCTGCATTCTATATTATTCTGTTCTGTTCCGTTCTGTTGTATTCTGTAATCTTCTATTCTATTCTGTTCTATTCTGTTCTACTTCTATTCTGTTCTGTCCTGTTCTACTATACTCTACCTTATTCTATTCTATTTTGTTCTATCCCATCCCACCCCACCCCACCCCACCCCACCCCACCCCACCCCACCCCACCCCATTCTATTCTATTCTATTCTATTCTATTCTATTCTATTCTATTCTATTCTATTCTATTCTATTCTATTCTATTCTATTCTATTCTATTCTATTCTATTCTACCTCAGTCACAACCAAATTGAATTTCTACGGAGAGACCGAAATGACAATCCTTGGATCAAAAGGAAGAGAACTGAAATTTTTGTTTGCTTATATCAGTTATGATGGACAAGGGAACGGACAATAAAATGTACTGGCAAACGCCTGAGCATTACAAAAGGCAGACTAACGGCTGATGGAGGCCATCAGGTTTCCTGCTGACCCGTAAACCAAGAAGGAAAGCGATTCATGCGCCTTCTAAATGCAACACAAGCATATATCAGACGCATCTTTTCAGCACTTAAACAACCCCGGCAGGTTCTACACAAGATTTTCCAGGTGAGCACTTTCCGTTCTCCCTGCCATGTCACCTGCTCATCATTCATCACTCGAGCACAGTAGGAGCAGCTAATTGACACAGCTTTTTCTCACGCTTCGAGTTCCCCCAAGTTGACCTCCAAGTGCTTGTGGGATATCAAATCCAGGAGAGTGAATTTAGGGCTGGGTCAATGGATAGTGTTAAAAGCCTTTCTCTTCTCCTCACAGTAATGTAGGCTTGAAGTGGCAAGAGCAAGTGAAAACATTTCGAGTTGATTCTCATGGAGGTGGCATTTCCTGGGGGTGAATCAGCCACGAAACAGGGAACGATGCATCCCTACACACACACACACACCCCAAAAAGGGCATGCAACGAGCTACAAAGTTGAGCACGTGAACTTTGATCGGCATGAATGATGCGTGTTCTCATATTGCCTTCTGCTCTCTGGTTTTCTTCCCCATTGACTGACATCTCTTTATATTACAAGCTATTTGCTTGTTTGACTATTTGGAAAAAAAACAAAAAAATTGTAATCCAAATAGACTTGAGACACGTTTCAGATACCACTGTCTTTATTAAGAGAGCAGAGGGGGGAAAAAACCACCGGCATTCCAGCCATATAGATTTTCCTTCCGTAGTAATGTTGTGAGCCTTGAAGCTAGGATATTTTCTTTTTATCACCTTAAAAACACTCGTACAAGATATAGACTATTTCACCCAAGATGTTACTCTAGAATTGTTCCTTGGCTCAGAAAATGTCTCCAGTAAGGTCTCCTACGCCCTAATCCTGCAGACATTATCATGTAAAAGCCAATTATAAGCTAAAGCAAACTCCATCAAAGGGTCAACCTTAATACAGTCAACATGATCCCTGTTGAGACAACATCTCTCTACAAGACAGCCGAGTTAAGTGTTGTCCGTGGTCCTGAATTCTGTATTTAAAGATTTGGCTTGGCTCAAACTTGACTTGGCACGTCTCTGCTTGATCAGCTCAAAAAAAAAATATATCTTGATGCAACAGCTCCCATTTCACCTGAAAGCCTCAAGCCCCAAAGAAACAAGGCACCAAGGTCATTACTATCCAAGTTCCAATGCTTGTCCATTGATTTGTTTTGGGAACTGCATTATCAAACAACTGGCAGACCTTTACAAATCAGTCATGAGGTGCAGTCGACTTGACAGATGGACCCAGAGCAAGTTTAAAATAGCAGCGTATTGAATGTGTATTTTAGGCAGGACAGCTCATTGGTAGAAGGCTCTGAAAAAGCCAAAAGATTACCAATTAAATTCTAGCAGGATGGAATTGAAGACTTTGCTTGTTTTTCAGGAAGGAAGGAAGGAAGGAAGGAAGGAAGGAAGGAAGGAAGGAAGGAAGGAAGGAAGGAAGGAAGGAAGGAAGGAAGGAGAAGGGCAAGGAAGGAGAAGGGGAAAAAGAAAGAGAAGGAGAAGGAAGGACAGAGAAGTGGAAGGAAGGAAGGAAGGAGAAAGGGAAGGGAGGAAGGAGAAAAGGGAGGAAGGAAGAAGAAAGAGGAAGGAAGGAGAAGGAAGAGGAAAGAAGGAGAAGAGGAAGGAAGGAGAAGAGGAGGAGGGGGACCCCAGGGTCCGATACTGCAATCAATTTAACATGTGCTCAGACAGACTGCATGTCTACTGTATTCTCTTAGCCAGGCCTTGTGGGCCAGTGGGGAGAAGGCAGCCTTCAGCCACCCGTCACGCAGCCGCCCCTAATGGAGAGGGCGCTGGCGCCGCAAACTGCGGAAGGCCCCGCTAACAGATGAAGCTGTCATCGGACCCACCTCTGGGGGCTGAGAGGCCTGCCTCGCAATGGAGTTGCCTCCGTCACTCACGCGCCAGCTCACTAATTGCTCGCCGTGGAGTACACGGCACTTTTAAGTGCTACCGCTATCATCAGTAATGGGATATTAGATGCCTCCTTTCCTGCGTGGCATTGATCTGTTCCAACCTCCGCCTGCTGCTGCTGCTGCTGCTGCTGTGGTTGTTGTATGTGTTTTTCTTCCCTCCTGCCCCTTCCCGGTTGTTGCTTCTCCACAACACACGTACACATGTACCCAACACGCACCGTCCCATTGAAGCTGGTGTTTACAAAGTGTGCTAACTGTTACACCAGCAATTGATTGGTGATGGGATGGCTTGCCAAGAACCATCTCCCTTCTCTTAGAAAGGGGTGTGTGTGCAGGAAAGAAGGGGAATCTTATTGGTTCCCTTTAATGGAGTCCTATTCCTTCCTTCCTTCCTTCCTTCCTTCCTTCCTTCCTTCCCTCCCTTGTTTTCATCACTCTCATCTTCCTTCCTTCTTTCCTTCCTTCCCCTTCCTTTGTTTTCATCACTCTTATCTTCCTTCCTTCCTTCCTTCCTCTTCCTTTGTTTTCATCACTCTTCCTTCCTTCTTTCCTTCCTTCCTTCTTTCCTTCCTTCCTTCCTTCCCCTTCCTATATTTTCATCACTCTCATCCTCCTTCCTTCCTTCCTTCCTTCCTTCCCCTTCCTTTGTTTTCATCACTTAACTTCCTTCCTTCTTTCCTTCCTTCTTTCCTTCCCCTTCCCTTCCCTATATTTTCATCACTCTCATCTTCCTTCCTTCCTTCCTTCCTTCCTTCCTTCCTTCCTTCCTTCCTTCCTTCCTTCCTTCCTTCCTTCCTTCCTTCCTTCCCCTTCCTATATTTTCATCACTCTCATCTTCCTTCCTTCCTTCCTTCCTTCCTTCCTTCCTTCCTTCCTTCCCCTTCCTATATTTTCATCACTCTCATCTTCCTTCCTTCCTTCCTTCCTTCCTTCCTTCCTTCCTTCCTTCCTTCCTTCCTTCCTTCCTTCCCCTTCCTTTGTTTTCATCACTCTTATCTTCCTTCCTTCTTTCCTTCCCCTTCCTATATTTTCATCACTCTCATCTTCCTTCCTTCCTTCCTTCCTTCCTTCCTTCCTTCCTTCCTTCCTTCCTTCCTTCCTTCCTTCCTCTTCCCCTCCCTGATCCTTCTGAGTGCCAGATTCTACCCATGGGTTGACACAACACCCATTCTGTCTTTTCAGGCAAAAAGCCCAACCTCAGCTGGGAACAGTCATGAAACTATCCACATACCTGTTGCCAAAGTAGCAGACTCATCCCTTCTCCTATTCTAAGGGAAATGTCTTGCCACGATGCTCAAAAATCCCTTCAGGAAATTGACTGGGTGGGGAGGGGGGAGAGAGAGAGCAATCATGGTTTAATTACTTACTTAAGAAGCTTCCAGCCTGCTTTTCCACCAAGCGAGCCCTCAAGACAGCTTAGGAGATGTTACAATTTTCTTGACGTTCACGGCTGTCTTAGCAATTACCCGTCATGATTAGGGAACAACAGGGAGGTCAGCCCATTAGATCCAGGGTGCAAAATTGGATGCCCCAGGCTTGGAGGCAGCACCTGAAGTGCCTTTCATGAGGCCCTTTCCTCCCGAAAACTTTTGGCCAGGTTTACAATGCAAAAGAACGGAAACCATTTTGCATTCTACATGGAGTGAATTTGTTTATTAAATTTATATGCTGCCTATCTTTAGAACTCACCGTCTCCTGGTGCTTGGCCCAAAGCCACCCAGCCAGTTTGCATGGCTATGGCAGGACTGGAACTCACAGTCTCCTGGTGCTTGACCCAAACCCACCCAGCCAGCTTGCACGGCTACGGCAGGACTAGAACCCACCGTCTCCTGGTGCTTGGCCCAAAGCCACCCAGCCAGCTTGCACGGCTACGGCAGGACTAGAACCCACCGTCTCCTGGTGCTTGGCCCAAAGCCACCCAGCCAGCTTGCACGGCTACGGCAGGACTAGAACTCACTGTCTCCTGGTGCTTGGCCCAAAGCCACCCAGCCAGCTTGCACGGCTACAGCAGGACTAGAACTCACTGTCTCCTGGTGCTTGGCCCAAAGCCACCCAGCCAGTTTGCACGGCTACGGCAGGACTGGAACTCATGGTCTTTTGCTTTCCAGCTGCAGCCTTAACCACGACATCAAACCGGCTCTCTTATGAGCTGTCTCCTTCTGGTCCTTCTCCTTCCACATGACCAGAATCCTCTGTTCTCACCAAACAAGAAAGGCCAATTATTTTGAACCTCTTCTGCTTTGCGAGGCAATCATTTGGCGAACCTTAACCTATTATTCCCCCCCCCAAAACAAGACAAAACAGGGGAGAAAAATATTGAAATGATGTTCCATTCCCTGGATGCTTTCCAGGTGGATGTTGTTGTTTTTTTTTTTTTGTTTTGTTTTGTTTTTGTGCGCCGTTCCCCTCGAGAGAACGCAGGCGGGAGAAACAGCGAGCAAGTGTTTCCCCACATTTCTCATGTTTCCCAAACCACAAGACAAATTGCCCAAGCTTTTCTGCTTCCCACCCCCACCCCCGCCTCAACCCCCTGCCCTCTTACTCCCACTCAGTCACCAAGCCTGCCCTTGCACACTTGCACATACACACACACACACACATACACACAGATTGTCTTTCAGCCTCCGTGCTTCTCTCCTGGGGGCGAAGGAAGAAAAAAGGGGAGGGCGGATCGGCTGGCGTCGCAAAGCCTCATGTCTGAAGATGCTGTCAAGACCATCCTAAGGAAAAAGCTGCTGTCTCAGGTCATCGGATTAGAGAGGGAAGGAGGAAGAAGCAGGCAGGAGAGGTAGGCACCGAGCAAGGGGCAAGGGAGGCTGGGCTGACCCCTTGGACCTCTGCTTGCTCTAACTTGGTATGATGGATCGCTCGGCAGAGCCAAACGCTGTCAACCCTTTTTAACTGGGTCAGGGCCTGCTGTGCGCAGGGCTGGTGCAGTCAGCGGGACTGCAATCACTTCCGTGCCAAAGTCTTCCAAAGGGCTAGAGAGGATGATGGATGAAGAGGCGCAGGTCTGTGTTTTAAAATATTCCTCTCCCCTTTCTCCCCTCTGTTCCTGCAAGACTCCTCCAAGCACCCGGGACAACTAAGCAAAAGAGATAAGGGAAAGGAAGGAGAAAGGAAAGGAAAGGAAAGGAAAGGAAAGGAAAGGAAAGGAAAGGAAAGGAAAGGAAAGGAAAGGAAAGGAAGGAAAGGAAAGGAAAGGAAAGGAAAGGAAAGGAAAGGAAAGGAAAGGAAAGGAAAGGAAAGGAAAGGAAAGGAAAGGAAAGGAAAGGAAAGGAAAGGAAGAGGAAGGAAAGGAAAGGAAAGGAAGGGAAGGGAAGGGAAGGGAAGGGAAGGGAAAGGAAAGGAAGGGAAGGGAAAGGAAAGGAAAGGAAAGGAAAGGAAAGGAAAGGAATGGAAAGGAAAGGAAAGGAAAGGAAAGGAAAGGAAAGGAAAGGAAGAGGAAGGAAAGGAAAGGAAGGGAAGGGAAGGGAAGGGAAGGGAAAGGAAAGGAAGGGAAGGGAAAGGAAAGGAAAGGAAAGGAAAGGAAAGGAAAGGAAAGGAAAGGAAGGGAAGGGAAGGGAAAGGAAAGGAAAGGAAAGGAAAGGAAGGGAAGGGAAGGGAAGGGAAAGGAAAGGAAAGGAAAGGAAAGGAAAGGAAAGGAAAGGAAAGGAAAGGAGAAAAGAGAAAAGAAAATGCAATCTTAAAACAACAACAGAGCAGCAGGACAAAATGTTAGGCTAAGATGGATAGACACATGACACTTAATAGCTGCTGGGCCTTTAGAACATAGAATAACAGAGTTGGAAGGGACCTTGGAGGTCTTTTAGTCCAACACCCTACTCAAGCAGAAGACTAACCATTCCCAAGCACTCCAAGTTTGCTGCCGATGTCCATTTTGCTGTATGAGTTCATGGTGACCTAACCCTAAGTGGAATTTTCCTCCAATGGGATTTTCCCATGTATTTTACCAGGAAACATAGATAGGGCAGCCTAGAAAAGTAAGTGCCCTCCTAACCATACCCAAGCACTCCGAGTTTGTTGGCAATGTCCATTTTGCTCTATGAGTTCATGGTGACCTAACCCTAACCCTAAGTGGAATTTTCCTCCAATGGGATTTTCCCATGTATTTTTACAAGAAAACATAGATAGGACACCGTAGAAAAGTCAGTGTCCCTTACATAAGGTTGTTGAATCTCTTCTAAACAAGAAACAAAAAAAATGCCTCCAGTGATGGAGCACCGGCAACTTCAGAAGGCAAAGCCGGCCCACTTATTGTTCTCACAGTCTGGACTTCATTTCCTCAAACAATATTTGTATCTATAGAGAGTCGGCATTTGTTTCATGGGAAGTTACAACAGGATTGGGGAAAGGTTCTTACGATGCATTTATGACCGTTGAGACATCCTCACGGTCACATGATCTAAATTTGGGCAGGCCGGAAAAAAGCCGGAAACGTTCGGGAACTCTGGCTTAGATAGTGGAACTCTACTACCATGTCACTCCTTAGCCCTTCTTTCCATTTAACTAGACCTGCCCAATTCCTGCCACTGTTCTTTTGCATCTTCAGCAACATAGCTGTGAGCACAAGTTTAAGCGCACACCCAACACATGCAACTCTCTCCTTGAACCGCACATTGGTAGTGCCCTGCAGTTGGAGAGGTGTACCTCTCCGCGCCGCATCTCAGCCAGCATGCGAACTATTAGCCTCCTCTCTCCTGGCACTCACCAAGCCTGCCTTTGCAACTTTAATGGGACATCAATGGGTTGTTAAAAACACTAACTGACATTAAAGAGTAAAAGTTATCGTTCTGACTCAAACAAAGCCGGCAGCAGCAACAACAACAAGAAAAGTCTAAACCCAGAGCATCCCAGGCTGAGGCTTTTAAAGTCATCCTTGTGCAGTGATTCCAATGTTTTATTTGTCCCACTGATAGGTATCTGATTGTTTCTGAATAGAAGGGTCGGGTGTGATGATGGAAGTGGTTTTAGAAGAGCATTCACCGCTTCTGGAGGCAGGTTGTTCCACTGATTAATTGTTCTAACGGTCAGGAACTTTCTCCTTAGTTCCAGGTTGCTTCTCTCCTTGACTAGTTTCCATCCGTTGCTTCTTGTTTTGCCTTCAGGTGCTTTGGAGAATAGCTTGACTCCCTCTTCTTTGGGGCAGCCCCTGAGATACTGGAACGCTGCTATCATGACCCCCCTCGTCCTTCTCTTCATTAAACCAGACATACCCAATTCCAGCAACTGCTCCTTATACGTTTTAGCCTCCAGTCCCCTGATCATCTTTGTGGCTCTTCTCTTCTGTACTCTTTCTACAGTCTCAACATCTTCTTTACATTGTGGTGACCAAGACTGGATGCAGCCACTTGTCTCAAATTGTGTAGGGTCTCCTGCTTGAGCAGGGGGTTGGACTAGAAGACCTCCAAGGTCCCTTCTGTTTGATTGACTTTAGGACAGGAGATGAAAGCAAAGGGGCGCTCAACGGATCTCAGGCAGGTTGCAGAGAGTGACTAACCCACTGATTGTGACAATGTCTTGGTTCTTTGTTGAGTTCTGCTCTCTGTGGGGGATCTGCAGGGGACATGGGAAAGAGAAGAGACAGGCTGGATGGCTTATTTCCCATCAGCAGTGGAGAAGTGGGGAGGGGTGGGCTCGAATCATAAGGGCCTTTCTGGAGCCCCCTCTTCCATATGAGTCTCCAGCCCCCAGCTTTAGCTTTTTAACTGGTAAGCGGGGGGGGGGGCGCCAGTCTTCCAACGGGCCCTTAACAGCTGTCATTCAAGGATCATGAAATATTCACAGGGCTTAATCTTCCAAGGGGTTCTATAGAGACTCCTTTGAATGGGGGCTGGTTGCTCTCCATGAATTTGCAAAGGGGGGGGAGGGAGGAGAGGAATATAGAAAGGGGGAGACAGATATGGTTGATGAAGAGAGAGCCTGGCGCCTGGATACACCAGAGACGGTCTTGAGGATCCAGACTCAATCCTGCTCAACAATTTCCTCCTTGAATTTAGTTCACACGATCCACACCAAGATAGGCTGATAGCTATAGAGGGGTGTGGACTCATAGGAACCTAGGGGCTGGAAGGGACCTTGGAGGTCTTCTAGTCCAACTCCCTGGGAATCCTTTTTACATCCTGGACAAACAGTTGTCCAATCTTTTTTTGAAAACCTCCAGCCATGCAGCACCCACAACTCCAGAAGGCAAACTACAGTGTATCATTGATTAATTGTTCTCGCTGTCAGGAAGTTCCCCTTAGCTCCAGGCTCTTGAGCTTCCATCTTTTACTTCTTGTCTTGCCCTCAAGAGCTTTCGGCCCCCTCTTGTCTGTGACAGCCCTTCAAATACTGGAAGGCTGCTATCATCTCAGCCCTAGTCCGGCTCTTCATTAGACTAGACACATCCAATTTTCCCAACAGTTCTTTGTGCAATTTAGCCTCCAGACCCCTAAACATCTTTGTGGCTCTTCTCTGCACTCTGCACTCTTTCTAGTATTTGAGGGGCTGTCACAAAGAAGAAGGGGTCACTTTATTCACTAAAGCACCAGAGGGAAGGATGAGAAACAACGGGTGGAGATTGACCAAAGAGAGAAGCAACCTAGAATTAAGGAGAAACTTCCTGACAGTGCGGACAATCAACCAGTGGAACAGCTTGCCACCAGAAATCGTGGGCGCTCCATCACTGGAGGTTTTTAAGAAGAGGCTAGACAGTCACTTGTCTGAGATGGTATAGGTTCTCCTGCTTGAGCAGGGGGCTGGACTAGAAGACCTCCAAGGTCATTTCCAGATTCTATTCTATTCTATTCTATTCTATTCTATTCTATTCTATTCTATTCTATTCTATTCTATTCTATTCTATTCTATTCTATTCTATTCTATTCTATTCTATTCTATTCTATTCTATTCTATTCTAGAGTCTCAACAGTTTTTTATATTATGGTGACCAGAACTGGAGGTGGTTTACTTTGCAAAGAGGCTGAAGATGCTAAAGCTAGTTGGGTTCATATGGCAGATGAAGGTTTTACAAACCTCAGCTCGTGTCACGTGCAAAACCCGTAAAGCAAGCCAACCACATTTTTATGCCTTGCCTAAACCCATCTGGGGTGATTAGTTCACCATTCAAGCTGTATCGCTCTGGTCCTCCTGAACAATATGCCTCGGCGAGCATCCTCTGCTTCTTTAGGCATTGCAAATGGAATTATTTCATAAAGCCCAGGTCCTTTCAGCCAACAGATCCTCCATCCTTTGAGGGAGGGCTGCATTCGATGTTTTGTTCCTCGGCTGCCATTTAACCTGGCTTAAATTGGTGCCAGGAGAGAAAGAACCCCGGCTAAAAAGAAACATGCTCCTTCATGACTGGAGGACCAGCCCCAAGTTGGAGGCGAAAACCAATTACCTCTTCTGTTGTCTTTTCCACCCTCTTCAACCCAGATTGGGGGGGGGGGAGAGGAAATTGGTCCAAGGAACTAGAGGGGAGAACAATTGTAACTCCCTCCCTCCCCACGCAACACACACAACCCTCTTTTGAAGGAATTATTGAAATTGGCTGCCCTGGATAATAAAGTCTCAGGAGCATTGAGGCAATGCCAGAAGGGCCCCCTCTTCTAATGACCAGGGAGACGACGACGCCAGCTCGGGGGTGGGGGGTGGGGGCTGCAGCCAGTGTTAAATTAGCAGGGAAGGCCATCTGAAGTGGCCTGACTCCACCATAAACTGCTCTAAGTGTCTCTTTATTAAATTACACAACTGCCTAGAGTCTGCCTCACTGCCACATCTGGGCTGTCTGCATGCCAGCAAACTCCTGGCATTCCTGCGGGAGGTCTGGGCTACTGGGTACAGACAAACGCTAATAGTCAGGAACATGGGGATTTGCACGGGTTGGGGGAGGCCGGGAAGGAGGAGGAGAAAGTCAGTCTAAACTACCATCAGCGAGAGCTTCCTTGTCACAGCTGCGTCTCCCGAAAAAGTCCGTTTTGGGGTTGAAAGATAAATGAAGGATACATCAGTGTGTTGCAATGAGCGTGGTCAACATTTCATATCGAATGAAGGCGAATCTATGGGTCCCGGGATAATGTCGTAGGATCCAATCCAGTTTGGTCACTGGGACCAGTCTTCTGAGCTTTCAGACTTGGGCTGAAGCCCATCCTCAGGGAATTTCTCTCTAGCAGACAGTGTGCTTTGGACTGTTCAGTGTGTGGTATTTATATGTTGGCGGTTCTTTGTGGCTTTTTAGATGTTGATTGGGGTGTTGATGGCTGGCTGTTAAGTCGTTGGCTATCGTTTGCTTGTGCTGTCCAGCCCTCTCTTCCTAAGTTCTGGATAAGCTGGTGGCAAACTAGCACTCCTGTTGACTGGCGAGGGAGCCATTTCCCAGGCTTCAATCCCTTCCCTGGCTGTTTTTCTGCCTGCTCGTCCAACAATCTTAGTAGCTGCAAAATTGATTGTATTTTAAACACCACACACAACCGACTCCGTATAAATACCACCCACAGAACAGCTCATACTCAGCTAGAGAGAAGTTCCCTGAGGATGGGGGCTCCAGGGCAAATCTGAAAGCTCAGAAGAGGCTCTGACCCCCGGGGACCGACCCAGATTAGATTCTGCAAAATTGCATATTCATATTTAATACAGAACAGGGATGAAGCAAGCATAGTTTCCTCCTTCCTTCTCTCTCCTAAGCAGGCTTTCAATCTTCCACAATGATCATCATTAGTTGTTGTCCCCCCCCCTTGCTTTGCCTGGCCTTAACCTCAGTTATCTCCAGTTGAAGGATATCAACAGATCTTCACCTACAATCGCAACTCCTAAGCTGACATTCCAGAATGCTGCTGAACTATTGCTTCTGACATCCGTACCTAATTAAACCTGCTGGGTACACAGGATGGAGGTTGTAATGAGCAATGCTTGAGTCGATGGACTGCTGGCTAAGAACAAAACAGTTCTTCCTGTCATCCGAAACCGTGCCAAGTTTCCCATTTTTGTTAATTTTCTTCAGTGTGTGTTAAAAATGCAAAAAAGAAGCTAATAATGAAGCTTGTAATAGCTTGATTTGCAGATTAAGATGCTCTAATAGCTTAATGGGATGGTCAGGATACTAAGACAATGGTTGGGTTGCCTCAACAGGCTAAAACATGAACTGGCCTATCTTATTCTAGTTTAGCATGGTAGTGATGGATAGACTAAACCACCAAATAATAAATTAAAACAGGCTTTCAGCTCTCTATTCCTCCTTATACAGGTGGTCCTTGACATATAACATTTCATTGAGTAATTGTTCAAAATTACAACAGCACTAAAAAAAATGACTTATGACTGTTTTTCATACTTACGACCATTGCAGCATCCCCACGATCACATGATCAAAATTCAGACGCTTGACAACCGGTTCGTATTTGTGACGGTCGCGATGTTCCTACCTGTGATCCGTTGTTGTGACATTCTGACAGGCAAAGTCCATATGGGAAGCCATATTCGCTTAACTGCCAGGCTACTGACTTCACAGCTACAAGCGATTCACTTAACAACCATGACTAGAAAGCTCTAAAACGGGGCAGAATTCCCTTAACCAATTTCTCACTTAGCAACGGTTGGGCTCAATTGTGGTCCTAAGAGAGAGAGAGACAGACAGATCATCTGTAACAAATTGCTGCATCGTTTTTGTTGATTATTTCCAGCGATAGCTATCATCCCTCTAATTTTTCTCTCCGTCTTCTTTTCTCCAGATTGTATGTACCCAGTTCTCTCCGGACCGGCTTTCTGCAAGGAGTATAAATCCTCCCATTCCCCCACCATCCAGTCAGAGCTGAGGAAGCATCTGGGATGAGAAGCGAAACGTCTTCAGACAAAAAACAAGAAAGTCCAGTTCCTTCCTGAAAAAGCACGTTTGGGACAACCATGACCCAGAGGACTGAGGATCTGCGTAGAAGATTCCCCATCTTCACCTTTCTACAGAGGCCTGGGGTATAGCCTTGATCATCCTTGTCTACCTTTCTCTGTGTGTCCCATTTGGAGATATTCAGACATGTTCAAGCCAACAAGGACAGTGTAGAAAGCCCTAGTGTTCAGCATAAAAAGCGGAGGGGCCAATGGGGTAGGATAAAACCCAGGTGGGCTGCATTCAATTTCCTCCCAAACGGTTGGGCTCTGAAGGCCTTTTTTGACCTTCTCAAAATTGCCACTTGATTGACTTTGGGTAATCACTGACAGGAAGCGGGTCAGGGCAATCAACGCCAGTGGGGTTCAATTAGCCAAACAACCTTCTCCTAGCAGGGTCAGGAGTGGCAGCTGAGAGAAGCATGGAGGTCACAATCTGTTGGAGGCTTTGGGCCTCCCATGCCTGCAGGTTATACAACGCCGTCCGGAAATCACCATCTGAGATGTTGAGCACCTGACTCCTGGTCTAACAGAGATGGCTGGTTGGTTGTTGTTGGTTTGTTGTTGTTGTTGTTGTTGTGTTTGGAAGACCTGTGAAGAGTTAGAGGGCAAATGTAATTTTGCGGAGTGCAAGGGTGTGATGCTTCTTCCTGGGACTCTCGTCTGGAAGTCCAAAGGTCACTTCCAGGGGCCGGGGGTCACTTCCAACAGCACCTGCACTCCGGAGGTTGCCCAGATTCCTTTGCAACTTTTTTTTTAAAGTTAGTGAATTTAATCCAAATTTAAACCAGGACAACTTTGACACCCTCCACCCCAACTCTTGGCCTTCTGGAAAGGTCTACGGAGCTGGCTCTGTCTTGCTTGGGGCTCGTTAGCGCCCTGAAGATCCTCCTCCCGCCTTTTCATGTTATTTTAACAACATTGAATTTTTCAATTTAATGTTAATGTTGATTTAGGAAGGCTGTCGTGTCCCTGGGGTCGTGTGATCCCCTTCTGCGGCCTTCTGACAAGGAAAGACAATGGGGAAATCAGATTCCCTTAACGGACATGTTACTAACTGAACTATTGCAATGATTCAGCAGGGGGTTGGACTAGAAGACCTCCAAGGTCCCTTCCAGCGCTGTTCTATTCTATTCTATTCTATTCTATTCTATTCTATTCTATTCTATTCTATTCTATTCTATTCTATTCTATTCTATTCTATTCTATTCTATTCTATTCTATTCTCCTTCTGTTCTATATCCCATCCCATCCCATCCCATCCCATCCCATCCCATCCCATCCCATTCCATTCCATTCCATTCCATTCCATTCCATTCCATTCTATTCTATTCTATTCTATTCTATTCTATTCTATTCTATTCTATTCTATTCTATTCTATTCTATTCTATTCTATTCTATTCTATTCTATTCTATTCTATTCTATTCTATTCTCCTTCTGTTCTATATCCCATCCCATCCCATCCCATCCCATCCTATTCTATTCTATTCTATTCTATTCTATTCTATTCTATTCTATTCTATTCTATTCTATTCTATTCTATTCTATTCTATTCTATTCTTCCTATTTCTACTCTACTGTACTCTATTCTACTCTACTCTACTCTTCTTCCTGTTTCTACTCTAACCTACACTATTATATTCTTTAATATTTTACTCCCAGAGTCCCCCTAGATCTGATAGATAAACAAACAAAGAAACCAACTTTTCCCTAGCATGGGGAAGTGATCTGGCAGGAAGGAATAAATTTTTTTAAAAAAAAACACAACCCAAGGGGTGAACTGAATGCCAGTTCAGAAGCCTTCTTCTTCTCTCTGCGAATCATCACCTCAGGAGTGTGTGTGTGTGTGTGTGTGTGTGTGTGTGTGTGTCACAGCTTGATCTTTGAGGAAGCTATGTTGAATCCCCGCTTAACCGTGACCTTTCCTGAGAGACACAAGGAGATAAGCCCGCCTAGGAGGGACAGCTCCATTCTTGACATTGTCTGACCTTCGTGACTACACATAAAGAAGTCCATCACGAGCCACCTTCTCTCCTTTCAAGTCCTTCTGCGTAAAAGAATATCGCGGAGATGATATTTGGGAGGGGGGCGGCTTACGACTCGCCTTTCGTCCTTATGCTCTACACGTCGCTTGCACACCACTAGCTCACACCCAACTCAGGTTACAAGACTGGCTTGGCATCCCTTTGCTCCGAGCCCAATTTTTTATTGGGTTTTGCTCCGTGGTGTCAGAAAAGCGGTTAGAGTGTGAGGGATGATTTCCAGAAATTGGCTTTCCAACTCAGGCTGTCAAAATAGCACCGTAGACATGTAGCTCAGGGCTGACTTTGGGGTCCTTGATATGCTCTAAGCTTGGTGGTTTTCCTGCAGATGTTTCTCAGAAACATCTTCAGCGCATGGGAGCTTTGGCTGGTTGTTTACATGCAGTTCCTTGCTGTTTGCTCTTTGAAACAGCACCAGATTGTGGGGGCGCGGGGGGGGAAATGAAAATGTGATTGTGGGCTTTACCAGTTAGATAGATCTGGCGTTATTGAAATGGCTAGTTTATATTACTTCGTAAAAGTAAAAAGCTGAGGTTTGACGTTGATACTCTCTTGCACCAAAGGAAATCAGAAGTCAATGTCTTCCCCCCTTTTTTTTCTCACTTACCTCACTATTCTATTCCCTCTCCCATCTTTTCCGCTATTTACTTTGTATTTCAATTGCATCGTATATTATAAACTAATAAAACTTTGTATTAAAAAAAACACAACAGCGCCAGATAAACAATCTGGAAATAAAACTCTAATCAATGGACTATCTAGGAAACTTTAGCCTGACTTTTTCTGCAGTTAAACACAAGTGCAAGATCCAGATCGTGCTTCAGGCTTCTTCTGTTTCCCATCAGCCTCAAAGCTACTTACTAATGAATGGTTACGCTAATAAAATATGCTCACTGTTAACCTAGGTATATTTGCCAGAGCTCCTAAATCGTTGCCAATTTATGCCATCAAGAAATGGGGCCATAAAAGAGAAGGGCCTATGGGTTCAGCTGTAGTTTTGGGGTACAGCATCTTCTCTCATGTCCTCGCAAACTGGCCAAGGGGTTGAGAATATCTTCACGTTGATAAATGAGTCACTTCCAGTTCGGTTGTTTGCCTTATCTCAAAGGAGCTTGCGATACAACTTGGAGGAATCCATATACAATTTTGTCAGTTTCTGGGTGTGTGAGAAAAAGAGAGAAGAGAGAGGGAGTGGGAGAGGGAGGGAGGGAGGGAGAGAAAAAGAAAAGAGGGAGGTAGGGAGAGGGAGAGAGAGAGAGAGAGAGAGAGAAAGAGGGAGGGAGAGAGAGAGAGAAGAGGAGAAAGGGAGGGAGAGAGAAGAGAGGGAGGGAGGGAAAGAGGGAGAGGGAGGGAGAGGGAGGGAAGGAAGGAACAAAGAGGGGGAGAGAGAGAAAGAGAGAAGGAGGGAGAGAGGGGAGGGAGGAAAGGGGAGAGAGGGAGATAGAGAGAAAAAGAGGGAGGTAGGAAGAGAGTGAGAAAAAGAGAAGAGAGAGAGAAGGAGAGAGAGAGAAAGGAGAGAGGGAGAGAGAGGAGGGAGGGAGGGAGGGAAAAAGAGAGAAAAAGAGAGAGGGAGGGAGGGAGAGATTTTAAAAGTCAATCCTTGCGGATTCCATTCTTATTTTTGAACTCATTAATCCAGACAGTCGGGCGCCCATGTACAGGCTGGAATCAGGAGCATTGATAATCCGGCTGTTTGATTTACAGCCAGCGAGGTCAAAGTGATCACTTAATGAGAGCAACCTTGAGTGTCAATCTGTTTATTAAATGTCATAAACCAGCTGTAGCCTCAGACGCAGCAATCATCTTTCTCTTTCCTTCGCCTAACGTTGTTCTCGTCTTTCACTCAGCATCACCACCTCTCTTCATTTCAAGAAATCCAGAGGTTGGGGTATTCTATTGACATGGATCCTATCGAGGCAAACTATGTTCATCTTCTGATTTCTTTGGCCTCTATAAGTTAATAACCCTCAGCGTCTCATTTTTAAAAATTATTTATTTATTTATTCATTATTTATTTTTGTCGATAGCAAGAAGGCTATAAAAAGGTGGGAGAATTTACCTGGAACATTAAATGAAGATTAAATTAAATGAACCTTTATTGTCAAAGTACAGCCAGGTATACATTGAGATCGGCTGAGCCTCCCTTCGTGCCCCCCCCCACACACAACTCACAGTGACAACAAACCCTCCATCTTATTACACCATGCGAGCTAATTGCACAACACACCGGCCTCGCAAGTCAATCATGCACAAAGTTTTTAAAAATTATTTCCCGTTCAAGAGCTTGAAAGCCCACGGATAAAAGCTGTTCTTCAGCCTGTTGGTACGGCTGGCTATACTCCTGTATCTCCTACCCGATGGGAGGAGAGTAAAGAGATACCGTCCAGGGTGTGAGTCGTCCCTGAGAATCTTCCTCACTCTTCCAAGGCAACGAGCCCTGGCGAGGTCATCCAGTGGTGTCAGGGGACAGCCCACAATGTCTTGTGCTGTGCTCACCACCCTCTGTAATGCCTTCCTATCCGCGGCTGTCAGACCAGCATACCAAACCACAATACCGTACAAGAGAACGCTCCCAATAGTAGACCAGTAAAAGAGGGTCATAAGCCGTTGTTCTACCCTGTTCTTCTGCAAGACCCTGAGGAAGTGGAGTCTCTGTTGGGCCTTTCTGGCCACCTGGGTTGTATTAAGAGAGGAGAGAGAGAAAATTAATCTTTCTCTCATAGGTTTGGATGAAACCCCTAATCCTTAACTGGAGCAAAATCAAATTGACCACTGAGAGTAGATTTGAAGAGGAGACTTTCAGCAAAGCACGAAGGTCCGCCAGACCAATTGAGGCAGCTCCGATTCTTCATTTATCTTCCTTTGTTTGCCTCCGCCACAAAAAGATTAAAAAAATAAAAATAAAATCTGCCCCAATCATAATCAGTTTAGCCACATGAACGTCCCGCTTTGTAACTCCTCGCGGCAGATTTTCATTTTCAAGCCTTTGAGGTTTGCAACCCCTTTCATGGCTTCTGTAAATCATACGCATTTGGACATGGGAACAATTTGGTCCCGGAGAATTGGAAGACCCAATGGAAAGAAGAAAGAAGGGAAAAAAATGAATCAGAAGAAAGTAACGGTCGAATCTGGTATAAAACAGCTGATTGTTGTTGGTTTTTTTTTAAGGGCATGTGATTTCTAAAGGCAAAGGAAACGCTCGCAGACCGAATCAAGAGACATTTGAACAAGCTTTGTGTCTAAAGGTTGAATCACGGCAACTGGACCAAACTTCGTTAATCTGAGTTGTTTCGTTGCTCATCCCAGCAACTTCATCCATCAGAGCAAAATTAGTTAGGTAGAGTCAGGATTGTTGGGATGTACCCATTCTTGCCAAACCAACTTCAAGGCTTTCCCCGCCCTGTTCCCCCCCCCCCAAAAAAAATGGCTTGCAATATGTCAATGAAGACTCAATCATCCAGACCAAATGTATCTAAAGGTTGAATCATGGCAACCGGACCAAGCTTTTTTTTTCCCCCGCTTCAAATATGTCATTGGCATATTTGAACAAGCTGTTCAGCCTGGTCAGGTTTAGGCTGAGACCAATCCATATAATAAGGAAGTTCTTGGCTTACGGCCACATTTGCACCCAAAATTTCCATTGCTAAGGAAACCTGTCCAGGGTTTAACCGGTCAAAAACATGGAATCCCATTTTCTAATCTTTGGGGATAGAAAATGCCCGGGACTGGATTTGAGACCTTGGTCCACAAAATATATGCATTGACTTATAGCCTTTAAAATTGGCTTCGTAGCCCCTTCACGTGCAGAAGTATGAAATCTCAAAGACCAATTTGCTGGATATAAAAGCAGAAGAAGGGATGAAGCTTATCCTTGCTTGTGGGCTTCCTAAAATCAGAATAACAGAGTTGGAAGGGGCCTTGGAGGTGATCTAGTCCAACCCCACCCCCCACCCCCACCCCCGCTCAAGCAGGAGACCCTATACCATTCTGGACAAATATGGCTGTCTTCTTGAAAACCTCCAGTGTTGGAGCACCCACAAATTCTGGAGGCAAGTTGTTCCACTGATCAATTGTTCTATCTGTCAGGAAATTTCTCCTTATTTTTACGTTCATTAGCTTCCTTCATGAGTTTCTATCCATTATTTCTTGTCCTGTCTTCAGGTGCTTTGGAGAACTCCCCTCTTCTTTGTGGCAGCCTCTCAAAATATGGTACACAGAAGCATGATCTCCACGGGGCCAGGGATACAGGATTGGAGAGAGATTTACTTACTTACTTCCAAGAAACTCAAGCCTTCATTCTTGTACCTTCCATTGTAATGTCTAGGTTGCGATTGTTGGAAAGGCCCAGCTTAATGATTTCAGAGGTTCCTTGTGAAGACAGAATAACAACAATGATAAAAAGAATTTGTCACCTCTCTCTGCTCCAGGGCCAAGTTGAGAAACCCACGAATGGATCAAGTAGGGCGAATAAAGCAGCATCCACAAAATTCAGAATAAGTCGCTTCTAGTGGCTTCTTGATGTCAAACCTTGGCTTTAGAGCTACATAATAAAGCTAAGGCCGTTCTCGTTTGCATATTACGTCTTCCCTCAAGGGATAAGCAAACAGGAACAGACAGAGACATGGTATGAAACGTGACATCTGTTTTCATATCTCCCCAAAATGGCTCTCTTCTGATGGGCAATAACACACTTGAGTTTCTTTCCCCGAAGCTGCTACGTTTACCTTATTCCTAGCTGGCCTCCAAAGTCCCGTCAGTGTCAATTAAGCAGTCCCACAAGGAAGACAGAGATCTGGAGAACTTTTGTTCCGTCAGCATCGCTCATCCATGTCCTTGAGGTCTATTCCCTACGTCCAAATATGCAAGCTGGCTGGCTTCTGGCACCTTCAGAAGTCACATCTATCTTGGAGGCACGTTGCCTACTCTCAGCATGAAAATACTTAACAGCAACTGGCTCCTCAAGGCCACTTCTTCTGGAAGGTGGGATGCAAACTGAAATCATTTCGCCAGGAGCTCCAGGACTTGTATTATTAAACTGACACACAGAGCTCTCTCTAAGGTTGATCATGCAACAAAAACTTTTTTTTTCCCAGGAAGGGCTTCGGACCTCGCATTAACTCGCCGACTTTCTTTCATTAAAGCAGCGGTCTTTTTGTTCTGCAGGGAAGGTCAAAAGAAGAGGCCACTGCTTTAAGAAACGTCTTCCTCAAGGAAAAAACAAAGTTGTTAGTTGCCTTTTGGAAAAAAAACACAACAACTTTGAGACAACCATGACCTGGATGACTGAGAATCTCCAGAGACAAATGGCAAAGAAGGCTAATGAAGATTGCAAGTCCTGAAGATAACCACCATCCCAAAGAGGCTTGCAAGGAATCTTATCAGTGAATGTCCTAAAGGTGCCATGTCTTCAGAAGTTGTGAGCGCACCATCACCAGTTTCCTGCAAAAAAACAAACAAACATAAACAATGGTCACATGATTTATGCTGTTGGAACTTTAAATTCGAGTCCTAAGTAATTTTTTTGGGGTGGTGGTCCATCATAACTCAAGTCAAGGATTACCTATAACAATGTCTTGCTGTTCAGAAACGGTGGGAGAATTTATCCTTCTTCTGGAAAAATTCAGAAAAATTGTCCATCTACTTTTTTTTTTTTACCTATACATTTGGTGGAGATGGTTGAATGGCTTTTATACGGAATATTTTGTGTACGGCTATCTGTGGATGTCAAACTTTTGTGTTGTTTTTTTTTTAAACCACCAGACTTAAATAATTCAGAGGTGGGTGGAAATTCCTCCACCCTTCTATTGTCTAATTTTATTTAATTCTCTGCATTAGGAGCTAGGTGGAAAAGGGTGGGAAGGGAACACACAGCAGAAATGCACACCCATCATTACACAAAGCGTTCTAATTTTAACACCTCCGATCCACTGCCATTAAGTTTGGACTTTTTTTCTTGTGTATATGGTAACGGTTCCCCCCCCCCCACCTCTCTAGCTCGTAATTTCCCCAGATCCAGGAAGCCATTCTAATTTTCTGGGGTCAAAGTTGATGACCATTGTCACTTTCTTCCTTCTTCCAAGCATTAAATCTGGAAACGTTCTAATCGCCATTGTATGAAATGTCACCTCTTCTGATAACCTCATGTTATTTTTATCTCTATCCCAAGCAATCTAAAATAACCAGCCAAAAAGGGAACAATTGATTCCTAAATGTAGAAGACTTTTGAGTTCTCTCCTTCAGTTAAACGGGGGGGGGGAGGGGGAGAAGCAATTGATTACGAAGATCGTGCTTGCTTTATTTACCTTTATTGCTTGACTATCCAAAGCTCACTCTTTCTAACGTTATCTTTTTTTTTTTAATCCCATTTATATCCCGCCCTTCTCCGAAGACTCAGGGCGGCTTACAATCTAAGAAGCACAAATCAATGTGCTTAGCAGTAGCCTTCATTCTATGTATATGCCTGCTTATTAGGGCTTTCACACACACACCCCAAGCGGCATTATTACAAAGTCAGCTTAATTGCCCCCAACAATCTGGGTCCTCATTTTACCTACCTCGGAAGGATGGAAGGCTGTCAACCTTGAGCCTGGTGGGATGCGAACCTGCACTAATTGCAGGCAGCTGGTGTTACTTAAGGAGGCATTAGCCCACTGCTCCACCAAGGCTCTTCAGCATATAGCCATGAAATTCTCAAAGACATGGTGTGGTGTTCTTAAACCTTTTTATAATCCAACTAGAATTGTAATTCTTCCTGTAATTCTGCTATTCTAGAAAACATATAGAGAATAATAAGAGGTGGAAGGGAACTTTGAGGTCTTCTAGTCCAACCCACTGCTCAAGCAAGAGACCCTGTACCATTTTAGACAAATAGCTGTCCAATCTCTTCTTAAAAGCCTCCAGTGTGTTGGAGCATCCACAACGTCTGGAGGCAAGTGGTTCCACTGGTTAATTCTTCTAATTATCTGGAAATTCCTCCTTAGTTCTAGGTTGCTTGTCTCCTTGATGAGTCTGTTGCTTCTTGTCCTGCAACCCTTCTTCATATGTTTTCGCCTCCGGTCCCCTGTTCATCGTTGCTGCTCTTCTCCGCACTCTTTCTAGAGTCTCAACATCTTTTTTACATCGTGGTGACCAAAACTGGACCCAGCATTCTAAGTGTGGCCTTACCAAGGCACTGTAAAGTGGTACTAATACTTCCTGTTCTTCCATCCGTTGCTTCTTGTCCTGCCTTCAGGCGCTGTGGAGAATAGCTTGACCCCCACTTCTTTGTGACAGCCCCTCAAATATTGGAACATTGCTATCATATCATCCCTAGTCCTTCTTTTCACTAGACTAGACCTAATCAATCGATCAATCAAGTTTGAGTCTGGTTAAAGTTACCAGGGTAAAGTTGCGGCATTCCCTACATCACATACATTCAAACAGGATAACTAATACTTTGGGGGTGCATTAAGTTATATTTCTGCTCTGAATACGCAGGCAGTTCTGCCCACTCTTCTCCAATTTTTGAACATGCTTTAAATTTGTGACTTTTTCCTTTTATGAATCTGCCTCTACATTTAAGTTTTCTGTTTATGCAGAAAGGCACGCTAGAAATCTAAAACAAAATGCTGTTAATAAAATAAAGCTATGATGTCTAACCACATTGAATGTTATTGCAATTGCCGTGTAAACAGGAAAAAAAAGAAAGTTCATAAATTTGAGGAAGAACTTTTCCTGAACTTAGTAGCTTTTCCCCCACCAATATACATTCATGATACTTAAGCACGCAACTACATTATAAAGTTAGATAGTTCCCTTGAGGATCAAATTACATGGGTTTTTTTTTCCCTGACTGGATCCAACCCAAGCTGTGTTGGAGTACACATTCCTTCTAAGTAGAACAACAGATGGCTAGTTGGTATTTTCATAAACAGTTAATCAATGGTTACTGAGCGAACGTATTCCTTGTAATGAAGTTTTACAAGTCATTGAAAAGAACTTCTACAGATGTTCTAAAGGCTATCTATAACACATGCACTCCAGTTGCAAAACATCTGTTAATCATTGCTTGGTTCTGTACAAAAATGTTTATGAATTAGACCATTAATATAAATGATGATCCGCCATCTTTGTCCCTGGTGACCCAAGGTAAACCAGAGCGTGAATTACACTATAAAAATAGTCAGTGGAACAAGATACCTACTTGCAGATTCTCTTTCTTAAGAGGTTTCTAGTCAAAGGTGGATTAGGAATCTCTCTCTGGGAACTAGAACGAAGGATTGAACCTCTTTCCTTCTTCTGCAGCTTCACAACCACATATTGTCGCTCATTTGTGGGGAAATGGAAAAAGAGAGAGAAAAGAGAAAATGGGCGTCCATCAAGTTCTGTTTAATCAAAAGATGAGTTTTTGTTTTGAGTAACAGTAAACAAAAAAGGTCTTGATTGCTCCTTGCAGAACCGTTGGAAGTTGCAACAGCCCTAAAAATGGGCCTTGTCATCCTTTTTACACATTTACATCCATTGCAGCTTTTTTCAAGAGACAACCGGACTTTGTTTTTCCTTGAAGACGTTTCGCTCCTCATCCTAGAAGCTTCTTCAGTTCTTCTTGAACTCAGAACGGAAGAAGCTTCTTTTGATGAGAAACGAAATGTCTTCAAGGAAAAAAAAAAGAAGTCTAGTTGCCTTTTGAAAAAGCACCTTTGGGACAACCATGCCCTGGATGATGGAGAATCTCCCTGGCCATTTGGAAGGAAAATGCCTCCCCATCCATAATATAAATCAGGAGCCCATTTGCCAAACTTTTGATAACATAACCGTGCTGCTGCTTCTTTTCAAAAACCAGCGAAAATCCAGGACTTCCCTCAAATTCCATTGGGGTTTGAACCATTCGGTTATTTGAAAAAATGAGCTAAATTCATAGAACGTGGAGGTGAATAACCAGCGCAAAATAGCTTAAGATTCTACACCCCTCTTTGTGGTGGGTTGATTTAACCCTTCTGCAGAGTTGTCCCTTTTTGGTGTATATGCATTGCAAAATTGCTGTAGGGTTAGGATTACGACCAACGTGACCTTACTTCCCACTTAATCAAGGCAAAATCACACTTCAACCCCTTTTTGCCCTTCCTAATGAAACTCAAGCAAGGCCTTGCACGAATTAAGGAGCGAGTAAATAGGGACGCGGTGGCTCAGTGGGTTAGGACGCTGAGCTTGTCGATCCGAAGGTCGGCAGTTTGGCAGGTCGAATCCCGAGTGCCGCGTAGCAGAGTGAGCGCCTGTTACTCATCCCAGCTTCTGCCAACCTAGCAGTTCGAAAGCACGTAAAAACGCAAGTAGAAAAATAGGGACCGCTACGGTGGGAAGGTAACAGCGCTCCATGCGCCTTTGGCGTCCAGTCATGCCGGCCACATGACCACGGAGACGTCCTTGGACAAGCGCTGGCTCTTCGGCTTTGAAACGGAGATGAGCACCAGCCCCTAGAATCGGAAACGACTAGCACGCATGTGCGGGGGAACCTTTACCTTTAAATAGGCCTCAACAGGTTCTAACTGAAGGTCAGCAAATCCTCCAGTGATTTAAAATAAAAATAAAAATCCACTCCTACAGAATGAAGTGTAAATCTCAGAACCTTTTAGGGAGTCCCAGACAGACACCCCCCCTCCCTTGGATTAGGCTTGTGCAAAATTTAATGAACATGATATGTGTGCCTTTAATCAAAACCATTTTGCTACTGGAAAGGCGCAGAGTGTAAATCACAATTGCTTTTGGCACTAAACCCCCAAAGCAAAAAGAAAAAAAAAGGAAGAAAAAAAAACATGATGAAAAGCAACCTCTTTCCAGACAAAAGTGCGTCAAAATTCCTTCTGGATTGGCTGCTGGTTCGTCGTCTGTCGGTCAACGTGGCTGAGCTCTAAATGTCCATTTTGCTACTCAGCAGGGGAACATCGAGATGAGAAAAATATAAAACTTCAGCTGGTGGGCGAAGCAACGAAAACTTCTCTTCTCCCGCGCCAATGTAATGATTATTAATAAGTGCAAACAGCAAGCTCTGGCACCAGGCTAATCCTTTGCAGCGAAGCCTGTGTATATTTAATAATCTCATCAAAATTTATGAGCTAGGCTTTATTTGAAGTTTTCATGGCTGGGGCACAGAATAGGATTCGAAGGAGAGGAGGGGTAAAAATTCATCCTGCTCACAAGGTTAGGTTAGAAAATGCACTATGGGCAATTGATAGGGTTAGCAGTCCCTTCTGACTTCTGATCAGCCCAGATTTTATTCTGCCCTGGATTTGCAGCACCATTCAGGACAGAGAGCTATAGATCTAAACAGATAAATAAAAATCCAGTAGAAGATCACGGGGACGTTGGCTTCGATCCTCCAGAATTTCTGACTTTCCTCTTTTTGAAAATAGCACTTGCTAGAAAGTTCTGTCCCCAATATTAGTCAATAGTATTCCAATAATAATTAACATAATGATATCATCCCCAATATTGTGTCCCCAAACTAATCGAGGAGAGAAGTAAGCCAAAATTTCTTGACAGGGAGAAAAATTAATCAGTGCAATGGCTATAAAAGCTTGGTAAGTTTTGGTCACCACAATATAAAAAAAGATGTTGAGGCTCTGGAAAGAGTGCAGAGAAGAGCAACAAAGATGATCAGGGGACTAGAGGCTAAAACATATGAAGAACAGTTGCAGGAATTGGGGATGTCTAGTTTAATGAAAAGAAGGACTAGAGGTGACATGATAGATAGCAGAGTTCCAACATTTGAGTGGCTGCCTCAAACAAGAGGTGGTCAACTTGTTCTCCAAAGCGCCTGAGGGCAGGACAAGAAGCAACGGGTGGAAATGTATCAAGGAGAGGAGCAACCTAGAACTAAGGAGAAATTTCCTGACAGTGAGAACAATTAACCGGTGGAACGGCCTTGACTTCAGAAGTTGTAGATGCTCCATCACTGGACATTTTCAAGAAGACAGCCATTTTTTCTGGAAAGGTATGGGGTCTCCGGCTTGAGCAGGGAGTTAGATTAGAAGGGCTTCAACTCTGTTACTCAGGCTCGTAAGTCTCACTGAGTAAAGAAGGATGGTTAATCCCACTCTGTAATCTTCCACAAGGCCTGAGATAATATTGCGACTGTAAGCTGCTGCATCTCCTCCTTCTTCCCTGACTCTTCCCCTTCCTATCCCAGAATTGCGGATGCTGGAGCAGGAAGAGAATCATCTGTAGCCTTAATTGCCATTCTCAGCCTGATGTCAATAGAAGGTGATGCCTTGCAAGCACCGAGCTGCGGCCGTTGTGGTGCATATTCCCTCTGTCACAGCGCATCATTACAGATGTCACAGCCAAGAAACCTAGAAGCTGTGGGAGAAGCAGGAAGCCCCCCGACAACGCCGAGAAGCTGGGCAGAAACACTGGAGCAGTTGGTTAAAGCTTGCTCCATAACGGGTCCTCCCAAGCCTCCAGATGCAGCCTGGAAACGTTGACGCGAAGTGACAGTTCCAGGGAGGACGAGGCCGTTTTATACTAGACGATGCAGGAGAACAAATGTTTGTTTCCAGCTCCACCATAACTTGAATAGCTTGGAGGGGGACAGTTCCATAATCTGGCAGGATAGCTTTAGTGGCCTTGCAAGAAATCGCATGTCGGTCCTCAGTCCCTCTTAGAATCTTGGAGGAGGAACTTCCCTGGCTGATTTCTGGGGATCTGCTGGAATACCGACGAATTTCAATTCCCCCCCCCCCACCGGAACCAAGTGGTTGTTTAGGAGATAAGCTGGCACTCTTCGTCTCCTTGCTGTTTACATCTTTCTTCCAGTCTGCCCAGGGTGGTGTTTGAAAAAAGAAGGAGAAGGAGGAGGTGAGAATGAGGAGAGGGAGGATGGATGGATGGATGGATGGATAGATAGATAGATAGATAGATAGATAGATAGATAGATAGATAGATAGATAGATAGATGAGAAGTAAGAGATAGATAATATACATAGATAAATAGATAATAGATAGATAGACAGATAGATGAGAGATGAGAGATAGATAGATAATAGATACATAAATAAATAGATAAATAGATAATAGATAGATGAGAGATAGATAATAGATACATAGATAAATAGATAATAGATAGACAGATA
This sequence comes from Vipera berus, assembly GCF_964194415.1. NCBI lineage: Eukaryota > Metazoa > Chordata > Lepidosauria > Squamata > Viperidae > Vipera > Vipera berus. The sequence goes on along the minus strand of NC_138217.1, from coordinate 10,208,364 downwards.
GATAGGAGGGGAAGCAAGAGAGGAAGGAGAAAGAAAGAAAGAAAGAAAGAAAGAAAGAAAGAAAGAAAGAAAGAAAGAAAGAAAGAAAGAAAGAAAGAAAGAAAGAAAGAAAGAAAGAAAGAAAGAAAGAAAGAAAGAAAAAGGAAGGAAGGAAGGAAGGAAGGAAGGAAGGAAGGAAGGATGAATGGATGGAGACAGGGAGGGAGGGAGGAGAGAGAGAACAAAGAAAGAAAGATGGAGTGAGTGAGTGAGTGAGGGAGGGAGGGAGGGAGGGAGGGAGGAAGGAAGGAAGGAAGGGAGGGAGGGAGGAAGGAAGGAAGGAAGGAAGGAAGGAAGGAAGGAAAGTGGAGGAGAGAAGAGTACACTTGTTGTCTTGTGTATTTTTAAAAGTGAGATGGATTCAAGCTTGGAAAAAGAAGAAAGCGATTGGAATTGCATACTTCTGTCAATATAAGAAGCCTGTTGCCAGAGAGAGATGCCAATATTAATCCATTTATCAACTCTCATGGCCATAGCGACCGACTATGGGAAGCCAGCCAGTGATTTAAAGAGCACCACTTGCTCCGCTTGGCATTGCGGTGGTGTGTGGCATCAGGAAACCCGTTGCGGGCCACAGTAACCAAATTGCTGGCTGCTTTGGAAAACTTCAGCCATTTGTGCGGCGTAGATGAATGGGCTGAAAATGTCAAGATTGCGAGAGCCGGCAGGACGAGACATCCCAGAAATGATAAATGGGCATTTTTAAGATCCAAGGAAACAGGGAGAAAGCATTTCCAGGCTAATTTATGCTCTGCCAAAATATAAGGCTGATTACTCATGTGAGTCAAACCCAGGGCCATCTTTGAAGGAGCCGTGAAAGCTCAAAGTAGACCAGGGCGTACTCACAAAGCCTTTTGGAAATTGTGAAAAATAAAATACAGTCAAATAAAAGTTGAAGAGATGAAAGTCCTAGGAAGACTAAAGAGGAAGCTGACAAAAAATAAATAAAGTTGGCCACAGTCAACCCCACCCCACCCCCCGTTTTTTAAAATGTACATCGCAATAGTTCTTTAAAAGGGTGAGGTTTCGATTGTATTTAATATTTTTTTTATTCATCTATTGATTTACTTCTATCCCACCCTTATTTTCTGTAAAATAACTCAAGGTGGTGAATACCTCCAACGCAAGTTCCTCCTCCTATTATCCCCACAACAACAACCCTGTGAGGTGGGTTGGACTGAGAGTGACTGGTCCAAGGACACCCAGCTGGCTTTCAGGTCTAAGGTGGAACTGGAATTCCCAGTCTCTTGGTGATTGGCCCAAAGTCACCCAGCTGGCTTTCATGCCTAAGGTGGGACTAGAACTCCTGGTCTCCTGGTGCTTGGCCCAAAGTCAGCCAGCCTGCTTTCAACCCTAAGGTGGGACTGGAACTCACGGTCTCCTGGTGATTGGCCCAAAGTCAGCCAGGCTGCTTTCATCCCTAAGGCGGGACTAGAATTCACGGTCTCCTGGTGATTGGCCCAAAGTCACTCAGCCTGCACCTAAAATGGGTCTAGAACTCACGGTCTCTGGCTTTCTAGCCTGACACCTCAATCCCTAGACCCAACTGGCTCTCCATGGATGCTTGTAGCTGCCATCGTGATTTGTTTGGGTCACCTGCAGGCAACGTTGAACGGCTGTATCCTCCATCTATGGACATGAGTTTATGACTTGCAGCTCTCCTCAAGGCTTTGTATGTGGTCCAGCGGCATCTGGGGAGAGATGAGCCGAAGAAGTCAATTTGGCAACTGGGATCACATAACCTTTGTTGTTGTTGTTTTGTGTGAACGTGGGACACACACTGTTAAAAGGGGTCCTTTGATTGTGCCAAAAGCTTCTGGAATTTCTCGACCCGTCCCTAAAGTCAAGTTCAGCTTTGAAGGAACTTCATCTTTGACGACCAGAGGCAACAAAGGCCCTTTTTCTGTGGCTCGCCTTCTGATCGATGTTCAACTTCCCAATTCGATGCTTCTTTATGAAGGGATATTTTTTCCCCCTTGCCTTCCCTTCCTCCCTCCTCACAACTGCCTCACAATGCTTTGTGTTTTGCCCAAATGACATCCTCTTCTCCCCCCCCCCCACTCCTCTCTCACGCCCCATTTCCTCCGGGCGGACAGAAGGCCTGAAGGCTGCGTGAGCTGCCAGACACAAAAGGCAGCAGAAATCAAATAAAAGGAAAACACAGCAGTCAGAGGTCGGCCTTATATAAATATTTATGCTGGAGGAAGACACTGTGTTGGCGTGAGGACCTTGTGGCTGTATTAGTAGAGATAATGTGGCCCTGAAAGGCGAAGAGGGGTTAGCAGGGATTTGGCTTTGAGGTTCTGCCTCTAGTTGCTTTTCCACCTGGCCATTCAATGGTGTGGTGTTTTTTTTAAATTTCATTTATTTTATTTCATATGCAGCCCTCAGCTTGCCACAGTTCATTTAACACTTCTCACCATCCTTGATGAACAGAATGTGAAGGGTGTGTCTATATAATGTATGTTCTTATTTGTGGTTTTTACTTGTGTGTAGTGTGCACTGTGGACCGCACTTAATGTCATTGTGAGTTACAATAAAGATATTCTACTCCACTCTAATTCTATTCTATTCTATTCTATTCTATTCTATTCTATTCTATTCTATTCTATTCTATTCTATTCTATTCTATTCTATTCTATTCTATTCTATTCTATTCTATTCTATTCTATTCTATTCTACAATCATTCTATTCTATTCTATTCTATTCTATTCTATTCTATTCTATTCTATTCTATTCTATTCTATTCTATTCTATTCTATTCTATTCTATTCTATTCTATTCTATTCTATTGGACTAGAAGACCTCCAAGGTCCATTTCAACTCTGTTATTCTGATATTCTATTATTCTCACCTCAACCAACCAACTAGTCCCCATCTCTCTACATGTGTAGACACCTGTGTGTGCGCACACACACACACACACACACACACACCCAAAGTGACATTCTCTACTAACAACAGTCAACCCTGCCTGCTCCTTCTTCTCCTCAAGGTTCTTCCACCTCTGACACAACTCGGTGTTGAGGCTGATCAAAATCAAAAGGATTCCTTGGAGCTAAACACACACACACACACACACACACACACACACACACACACACACAAACACAAAGTATGCAAAAAAACAAGAAACCTCACCATGTAGCCCAAAAGCCCAGAGGCTGGAAAAATACATGAAGGCAAATAAGTATAACCAATGGATAATTTAGTGTCCAATTCCCTACCCCTTTAGTGATCCTTCCCTTTGAGCTGCCATAAACAATGTGGTTTATTATCTTTTAATTTACTGTTAAAGCCATTAAACCTTCAGCACATAACATGTGCCAACAATTTAGGCAACCCTTACATTTTTTTAAACTGTCCTTTTTGTTTTAATTTTATTGCCTCCCTCCCTCTCCCCCCCCCACTGCAGAGATACTCAAAAGTGTGTCCTAGGGCACCTACACACACACACACACACACACACACACAGTAAAAATCCAACGAATGCTTGTTAAAAAGCAGATCTAACCTCTGAAAACGAGCAATGAAAGAGGTCTGCAAAAAAGAAAAAAGAAAAAAGAAAAGAGAAGAGAACCTCCACCGAAAAATTCACAAAATGTCTGGAAAGCCCCCAAAACTGAGCAAAAGAAATCTGAAATCTATAAAATAAAATAAAATAAATAAAATAAAATAAAATAAAATAAAATAAAATAAAATAAAATAAAATAAAATAAAATAAAATAAAATAAAATAATAAAATAAATAAAATAAAATAAAATAAAATAAAATAAAATAATAAAATAAAATAAAATAAAATAAAATAAAATAAAATAAAATAAAATAAAATAAAATAAAATAAAATAAAATAAAATAAAATCTACACAGAACATGTCTTCAGGCACAATTAGCATATTTTGTTTCGATGGTTGTAGATTGGGCCCTGATTCAAAATCAGCTCAGATCCAGTCAATTCCCCTTTAATGGAGAGTCGATTGCAGTTGAGCAGCCAATAAATTTAAACTAATAATAATAATAATAATAATAATAATAATAATAATAATAATAATAATAATAATAATAATAATAATAATACCGGTTCTCTCAAAATTCAACCTCTGCAGAGAACTCCTCTCTAATGCCTCCATTTCAAACAATAATAACTGCTTATTATATTGTTTCATTGCACAGTTAGCCAGATGTTCAAACTAGATTTGGCATTTTTATCCACCTATCACCTTTTCCCCAAGGACCTGGGATAGGCAGACGTCAAGGATCTGGGATAATATTATTCTTATACTAATAATGTCAGTATTTATTTGTTTGTGCTTGTCTATTAGATTTTTATCCCAGCGTTATCACTTTATAAGTATGGTGTATGGTGAACATACATAATACTCCTTCCTCCTCTTAATTTCCCCATAACCACAGCCTTGTGAGGTGTGGTTGTGCTGCGAGAGAGTGACTGATTCAAGTGTCACTCAGTCACCTTTCAAGCCTAAGGCAGGGCAATCTCCTGATGATTGGCCCAAGGTCACCCAGCCACTTTTAAGCCTAAGGCAGGACTAGAACTCACAGCCTCCTGGTGATTGGCCCAAAGTTACCTGGCCTGCTTTCATGCCTAAGTGGGACTGGAACTCCCAGCCTCCTGATGATTGGCCCAAAGTCACCCAGCTTTCATGCCTAAGGCGGGAGTAGAACTTACAGTCTCCTAGTGATTGGCCCATAGCCTCCTGGTCGATTTTTATGCCTAGGGTGTGACTAGAACTCACAGTTTCCTGTCTTCTAGAGTCTAGATCAGCATCTTAAGCACTACATCAAACTGTCTCTCTATACAGTTATACTAACATAATAATCATAATAACAACATAGTCCCACAGTTTGACTTGGGATTTTTTTTTGGGGGGGGGGGAAACCTGTGGGTTTAAACATTTCTTGACCATCAAATCAGAAGCCTGCTAGCCCTTTTTTCCCCAACTAGCAAATTCCATGAAAAGTCAGGAGCTGCAGGTCACTTTATTAGATGCCTAGAGGGTGAGCTGCAGTTCACACAACCGGGAACCTCATGATAACATTGGTTCAGTCAAAACTGGTGATATGCAGACTCCAGAATTTTGCCACCCTAGACTAACGTGGTTCTTTTCCTACAGTGTCACTTGTCCACATGAAACGGCTTTGCTGGACGTGTCGGGACCTGACTTTTAAGGGCCTTTTGCGCAGCATCGAAAAGCTGGAAACTCTCCAGACAAAGAAGAAAATCCCTTCTAAAAATATGTATTCCTTTACACCTGATCCTCAACCCGGCCTTTCTCGCCCTGACAAACACGGGCTGGGGAGGATCCCGCTCTATTGTTTATCTATGAAAGGGAAGATCCCAGACTTAAAAGCTGAGCGTAAACCCCAGGATGGCCTCTATGGTGGACCACACGTGAGAAATTAAATAAACATCATTCATCAGCTGGCCTTTGTCAGCTTTCAGCTGTATTTATCCTCAAGTTTGCTGGTTATTTATGGGCCCGTGCACTTTGTAGGAAAGCTTTTCTCGAGAAGCCGCGCTGATGAGCAGGGAAGAAATAGGGGTTTTTCTGGCTTAAACCAACACTCCATCCCCACCACTCAGAGTGAAGTGCACATACCTTCTGTCTAATTAGGTAGGTTTTGGAAGGAGATAACGATCTAACTGACTAGGCTGGAAACCAAGGACAAAAGGCTTCAACAAATGTGTCCCAAATTGCCTTCCTCTAGGTAGAAATAGACAAAAAAAAAATAATAATAAATATCTGTGTTGGAACAACCTTACCTCATTCTCTTCAATTTACTTATTCCACTCTGCTTTTAGTCAACAGAGAAGAAGCCCAGGCATTAAAAAAAAATAAGAAAAACGAACAGCGGCAGTACTATTGGTAATCGGTAGCATGGCTTTATTCTCTCACTGATGAATTTTCATGGCCGAGGAATCGCAGCAATAAAAGAAGCAACTGAACAATAATAAAAGCTTTTTAAGAGTTTGCTGTGAAATGCTTGGGAAGAGAGAGAGAGAGAAAAAAACTGTGGTTTTCTGCTTGTCCGAAAGGGTCATAAACATCACACGGACCCTCTGGGAGAAGTGTGTTAGAAATTGGTGAACCACCGCTGAAAACATCTTTTGTTTTATGGTTATTTACCTGGTCTTAGTAGCCTTCCTTTCAAGAAGCACAGGTAGAATGGTAGATATAGAACCATTCAAATTAACACTGTTAATTAGAATGGAGTCAATCAAGGTTGATGGAAGTGACAATGTCATGGTAGAGAATGTAATCCATGATCATCAAGAGGGGCCATTGAGGAGATGGATCTCCAGAACTTGACTAGTAAGGACGTAATCACAGCTGGACTTTCAAGTAGAAGTCCAGAGACCTGGGTCTGTGGAATTAGCAATGTCTCCTTTGAACTGAACTCAACTCCTAGTGAACTCATGAACACGTTCATTTAATTTTCAGGTGAAAGGATATTCCAATCTTCTCCTTCTCCTCCACCTCCTCCTCTCCTTCCCCTATTGTCTATAGCCCTGGGAATTTCTTATGACAGCCCATCTGAATATTAACCACTCCTGGCCCTACTTGGCTTCTTGGAAGTCAGTAGGGATTAGTCTGGTTCTGCAGAAACACAATCACATTTGCCTGCCACATTTTGAAGTAATTGAAGTAATAGATTTTGTATCTAAAGAGAGGCTCCTTGTAACTCTGTGATATCAAAATTCTAAAGTTACTTATTCAGCCACTACTTATCAGAACAAGCCACTGAACTATAAAATGGGGGGAAAAACCTGAACATTTCATGCTGTAGAAGGACAAATGTGCAGGACTGTTTCACTGCCTTTGTTGCTTCTGTTAGCGCCGGGAATCCTGCAGGAAAATGGAAGCTGCGTGTTGATGCAAAATCTAGGGAACTGTGGGAAAAGCAAATGTTAATGGCATGAAAGATTTTTTTTGAGGAAGGAAGGAAGGAAGGAAGGAAGGAAGGAAGGAAGGGGTTTTTTTTAACCAGTTACAGGTGAAACAGAAATAAGATTGAGTAAAAATCTAAATGATTTCTACCATTTCAAGAAAACAGGAGATGATAAGGCCGCCTTAAATGAAAATGACTGGCATTTTACAGGAGGAGGGGAAATCCCACACAAAGTCCTGAAAGACACCCCCCCAACACACACACACACACACTTTCCAGGTCAATATTCCATGGAGCCACGGTTGGCAACCTAGTGGAACGGGAGCCATGTATGCATAAAGAAAGGGCCGATCTAATGAGCCCTTAATTAGTTTTCTACATGACAGTCCAATTACCTTTCTGAAAGAGTGCTTAACAAGAACGGGCTAATCAGGGGAGCTTTCAAATCTGTGTTTAACCACATCCTGGTGCACACGTAGGCAGGCCTTGATGTGATGTTGAGCGATTGCCTTAAAACCACATAAGCTCTCAACTTGGGCGGAGTGGAGGAGCACCCGTTTCTTTCATATATATTTATATATATTGGGTTTAAATTCCACCTCCACTTAGCATATGTCACTCAAGCTTCTGAGTCTTCTTTTCTTAACCCTCGGCGGAGCCTTCTGTTGATTTAAAGTAGTCTCTTTGATGGTAAATGAGCCAAAGGGATAGGCAACCTTGGCTCTTTTATGACTCGTGGACTTCAACTCCCAGAATTCCTGAGCCAGCCACGCTGAGGGAAAAGGGAGAGTTTTCCAAGCTGAGCCATGCTGGCTCAGGAATTCTGGGAGTTGAAGTCCACGAGTCATAAAAGAGCCAAGGTTGCCTACCCCTGGCCTAGGCCTAGGCCACTTTATGACTCGTGGACTTCAACTCCCAGAATTCCTGAGCCAGCCACGCTGAGGGAAAAGGGAGAGTTTTCCAAGCTGAGCCATGCTGGCTCAGGAATTCTGGGAGTTGAAGTCCACGAGTCATAAAAGAGCCAAGGTTGCCTACCCCTGGCCTAGGCCTAGGCCGCTTTATGACTCGTGGACTTCAACTCCCAGAATTCCTGAGCCAGCCACGCTGAGGGAAAAGGGAGAGGTTTCCAAGCTGAGCCATGCTGGCTCAGGAATTCTGGGAGTTGAAGTCCATGAGTCATGAGGGGGCCATAGTTCTCTCATGCTGGCTCAGGAATTCTGGGAGTTGAAGTCCACGAGTCATAAAAGAGCTAAGGTTGCCTACCCCTGGCCTAGTGAGTCTTTGACCTGAGTCTTGGGCTGGCGGAAGAGTTGTAAAGAAAGTCCCCTTAGCTTAGAAGCAGAGAAAGCAAAGACTAGCAAAGCCCAATTCTTCCCAATGCAAAGTCCATTCTAGGTAGTCAGATTGGTCTCTCTCTCTGGATCGTCTCTCCAGCTGTTCACAGAAAAAAGACAAATAGGCCACTTCTGGAGGGAGGCTGAAGGGAGAAGCCCTTCAAGATCTAGAACCTTCTAGAGCCCCCTCTTTGAGGGAGATGGGTGGTTTAGAAATATATTTGAATATCCTCCTCCTCCTGGGAACCAAGGTTTCCAAAGCCAGCACATAACAGTTCGCGATAAAAAAATATAATAAGTCGCTGATTGAATCGCAGTTTTATTATGGAAGATTCTTAGCAGAGGCTTTGCAAGGGAGAGGCCGCTGATACACACTTCCCTTCAAAAGAGGAAAGCATGCTGCACAACTGGAAGACATCCACAGTCCAGAGAATTCAAGTGCAGACAGTCCTCAACTTACGACAGTGCGCAGTTACAACGGCGCTGAAAAAAAACCATTTTTCACCCTTGTGACCTTAGCGGCATCCCCAGGGTCACGTGATTTACATTTGGATGCTTGACAACTGACTCACACTTAGGATGGCTGCAGCGTCCCGGGGTGTGTGTGTGTGTGTGTGTGTTGGTCACATGGTCCACTCTCATGACCTTCCACAGGGGAAGTCCACGGGGGAAGCCGGATTGACTTAGCAACCGTGTGACTCATTTAACGGCTGCAGCGATTCCCTTCGCAAGTGTGCCAAGGAAAGTCTCCAACAATGGGGCACTGAACAAATTTCTCACTTGGCAAGCTACCTTTTGGGGCCCAATTATGGTCCTAAGTTGAGAACTACTTGTACATGTTAATCTGGGAGACTCGGGAGGGGCGGGGGGAGGGAGGAAAAAAAGATCATCACGCCATTTCAAAACGCCCGGCTGGACAATGCAAGAAAATTAAAAAGGTGCCCTTTGGGAATTCTGCTTTTCTCAAACTTCAAAGAAAATAGAGGTAGGTGGGCGTTTCTCAGGCCCACCCACCTCTCCCGTCTCTAGAAACTTTGCCGGTTGGAGACGGGGGGGGGGGGGGAAGTAAAGGTTACCCAGATTCTCTGGAAGAGGAGGTAACCGTCCAAACAAGAATTGCTAATAAATTCACTTGGAATGTGTGACACATGGGCGAGGCAAATAGTATTGTGTGTTTTGAAAGCCTAATGCAGGCAGTCACCCGCCGCTTCTGATTCATGCGAGCTGCCCAGATTCGCAGCCATAAATAAAGGGACTCCGCCCGACAAGCTTGCCCAAGACATGCAAAAATAGCCTGCCTGGGGAGTCAAACAGGGCCCTGGCCCTCTCTGGGAAGTTATCAAAGGGAGAAGAGGCAATAAAACAAATGCAAAGGAGGGCATGAATGTCCCAGGAATTGCAGGGATTGGGTGCTGTCGGGGCTAGCGAAAAGGAGGACTAGGGGCGACAGGAGAGCAGTCTTCCAAGAGGTGAGGGGGTTCACAGAGAAGACGGGGTGGGGGTGGGGCGGGGTGGGGGTCGATCTGTTCTCCGAAGCCCCTGAAGGCAGGACAAAGAAGCAACGGATGGAAATCAATCAAGGAGAGAAGCAACCTGGAGCTAAGGAGAAATTCTCTGACAGTGAGAAGAATTAGTCAGTGGGACGACTTGCCACCAGAAGTTGTAGGTGCTCCATTACTGGAGCTTTTTAAGAAGAGACTTGACAGTCACTTGTCTGAGATGGTATAGGTCTCCTGCTTGAGCAGGGGGCTGGACTAGAAGACCTCCAAGGTCCCTTCCAGCTCTATTCTATTCTATTCTATTCTATTCTATTCTATTCTATTCTATTCTATTCTATTCTATTCTATTCTATTCTATTCTATTCTATTCTATTCTATTCTCTCTTCCATTCCATTCCATTCCATTACCTGTTATTCTATTCTATTCTGTTCTGTTCTACTCTACTCTACTCTACTCTACTCTACTCTACTCTACTCTACTCTACTCTATTCTTCTACTTCATTCCACTATTCTATTCTATTCTATTCTATTCTATTCTATTCTATTCTATTCTATTCTATTCTATTCTATTCTATTCTATTCTATTCTATTCTATTCTATTCTATTCTCTCTTCCATTCCATTCCATTCCATTACCTGTTATTCTATTCTATTCTGTTCTGTTCTACTCTACTCTACTCTACTCTACTCTACTCTACTCTACTCTACTCTACTCTATTCTTCTACTTCATTCCACTATTCTATTCTATTCTATTCTATTCTATTCTATTCTATTCTATTCTATTCTATTCTATTCTATTCTATTCTATTCTATTCTATTCCATTCCATTCCATTCCATTCCATTCCATTCTATTTTCTATTCTATTCTATTCTATTCTATTCTATTCTATTCTATTCTATTCTATTCTATTCTATTCTATTCTATTCTATTCTATTCTATTCTATTCTATTTTCTATTCTATTCTATTCTATTCTATTCTATTCTATTCTATTCTATTCTATTCTATTCTATTCTATTCTATTCCATTCCATTCCATTCCATTCCATTCCATTCCATTCCATTCCGTTCCAGGTTTCAAGAGAACTAAAGAAGGGTTTCAGAACTGAAGACATTTCTTGGATGAGAAGTGAAAAGCCATAAAGGAAAAACCAAGGAAGTGCAGTTGCCTTTTGAAAAAGCACCCGGATGACTGAGAGTCTCCATAGGTGTAGGGTTTGCTGCTTGAGCAGACTAGGCAACCTTCAAGCCCCCTTCCAACTCTTGTGCTCTCTACTCTGTACTTTCTTCTTCCTGCCTGCAAACTTTCGGGACTGTATAAAACAGTTGCCCGTGGGACCTTTAAGGCTTACAGATTTTTCCTGGCATAAATTTCCAGAGGGTGGAATTTTGTCAGATGTTTGAAGCATCTTGACATTTCTATGAGCTGGCCTGACTTGGATGCAGGATGCCTCTAGCAGGCTCAAGGGCCCGTGTGCTTTTTCATAGCCGACCAATAATGTCTGTTCTGGTTTCCCCATGTGGGGGACCTGGAGGACACCACTGTGGAGCCTTCTGGTGCATTGTGGGAAATGAACATCACCGTCCCTTGAAGGGCACCTCTTGGCCTGCTCAGGTTTTGATTGCTATTGCTACTGTCAAGCAAGTTGGCCAAGACATCAGTAGAGACTTGACCAGGAGATACGTTGCCAAAGGGTATCTCCATCTTCTAGCAGGCTTCCCCCCACCCCCCACCCTCATCTGTATCAAGTCCTGTGGTGCTTTGTATTTAGTTTTGTTGGTGGTGAGTTTGGTCTAACCTATCAGAGATTCCGTACTTTAAACTGAGACTGTTCTAATCCAGCGCTCTTCAACCTTGGTCCTTTTACGACTTGTGGACTTCAAATCCCAGAATTCCTCAGCCAGGCACGCTGTTCTAATCTATCTAATGATTATTTCCCAAACATGATTTCCCAAATCTCTAGGATTTAGCATGGAGTTGATATACCCCTTACCAAAGGTGGCATCCTCCCCGTTATTAAGAAGGTGGTGCCTATTAGATGCTTTGAAAGTTGCCAAACTGCCTTCAGTTTAGATTTCTCCACAAATAAATTAATTCGATCAAAATCCTTACATGGCCCAGCCCCATTCGTCTTTTGAAGAGCATCTTCCCGCACCCTGCTCAAAGACCAAGGGCAGTCTTCCGTGGCAAAAAGCATTGTCAGAAAGGTAGAGTTTGATGTGTGTGAACCCAACCCACAATCTCTCTCATGTCAAAGTGTCCTCACAGAATGAAAATGACAAACAACCATTTCCTTATTTATTTATTTATTTGAATGCTTTGAAGGAAGGACAGGACCGTAACATAAATAGGAACAATCGGCTGAAAGCTATGAAGATCTTCAGGTAGGTGTGTCTCATCTGATAGAAACCAAAGGAGACTAGCCTGGACTCTTTCAGCAGTAGGAAGACCAAAGCAGACCTCAGCACTTACTCCCATTTGGAAATGTCTTGTTATTTCCTCCTCCTAGGTTGATGCTTCTTTCCCGACACTCTGCTCTGAATCAACCAGAAGCGAGAGAAGAACATCCCGCCCTACATCACTTTGTTGAGCTCATCCTTTATTCCTTTCTCTGCTTGCAAAATAATTGTATGTTATTTCTTAGCTCTGCCCATTAGGGAACAACAGACAAGAGTTTCAGAATCAACTGATTCGTGCTTTCCAGAGAAGACCACGTTGTCTATGCAAATAAATTGCTCAGCCAAGTGGCCCATTTTCTGAGGAGACAAAGATCAAGGTTACTCTTGACTGTCTACATCCATCAGTTTCATGGTGTTGATTGAATTTTCACCTTCAATTAAGGTCAACAGCCTGCCATGTTTTGATGAAAAGTAGGATTTCTGCTAATAAGGTTAAGTAAATTCTGGTGGTTGTTTGACGGATTTGTAGAAGGTCATTTGCAAAATGCTCCAATACAAAAATTCTATTTCCTTGAATTTATCCCTTCTTATCTTACTGTTGTACTCATCCGCTACTTGTTTCCTTTCTTTTGTTCTCTACCCCTTTCTTCCTAGATTCACACATTAGGCTAAATTATTATTCACCTAGCCCTGATTTGTTGAAGAAGAGGATTTCAACTATTCTCCAAAGCACTTGAGGACAAGGAAAGAAGTAATGGGTAAAAAATCCTTAAAATGAGATCCAACACAAAATTAAATATGAAATTTCCTGACAATGAGGACAATTAAGCAGTGGAACAGCTTGACACCGGACGTTGTGGGTGCTCCCTCGCTGGAGGTTTTTAAGAAGAGATTGGATAGCCATTTGTCTGAAATGGCATACTTGAGCAGAAAGCTGACCAAGATCCCTTCTAATCCCACTATTCGATGTTCTAAGTCAGGGGTCTTCAAACCTGGTCCTTGTATGATTTGTGGACTTCAACTCCCAGAATTCCTCAGCCAGTGTGCCTGGCTGAAGAATTCTGGGAGCTGAAGTCCATAAGTCATAAAAGGGCCAAGTTTGAAGACTCCTGTTCTAAATAAAGAATACCCCAAAACAGACTTGCAATTTGTTGTTTTCTAACGAAAGCTAACAATAAGTTGATGGTTACAGGACCATGGACAGCTCTACACAATGATCCACTTTCTCCAAAAAAGGCTAAAGGGCAACTATAAATAACTGCCTTTAGTTCACCCATTCCCATCCCATCCCATCCTTGCAGTGCCATCCTGGTTTTGGAGATCCTTAAAAAGCTATCCCATCCCCTGGCTTGCAGATACCTACTTAACTTCTCCCGGAGCTTCTGAACAGCTCTGTTGAGTAAATGAGGGATTGTGAGAGGTTTTTGATTTCTCAGATTTAGAGAAGGCAGTTCTGAGGAGGCTAACTTGTGTTGATTCCTAATTTATGGGTTCTTAGCACCAAACTCTGCTCTGGACTTAGTTTGCATCTGTGCTTAATTTTTAGAACTTGCAGGAATCTCCGGGGTTGATATTATGATGACCCTAACTTTTATGAGATGTTTAGATCATGACCACTGACCTGCAAAATTAAGAATGCCTGCAAAGTTCAGCGATCTCATGAGATGTCGGCCGTGTTTAACTTTCAACTCTTTTAAAACAATGGTTTTCTGCCCACACCTGTCCAATAAAATCCACTGAAGTGCCCACCGACATAGAAGACGTCTGACCGCTTGGCCATATTTTCTACCTTCGCAAAAGGTAGAGCTGAACCCTTTTGCCAAAAAAAGATTATTATTTTTAGTTCTTTGCCGTCAAGAGGAATGGTTTCCCATTCCTATTGCGTCCCACCCAGTGTTCCAAGAATATACAAGTCAGGATGCAGAATTATCCCGCAATGCTGCATTTTAATCACTGCACCACCACAGCTCTTTAAGACAAGGGTCTCCGACCCCCACTCCGTGGACCGGTACCGGACCATGGCATGCCAGCAACTGGTCCGCACAAACAAGCAAAGCCCCATCTGTCGGATGCAGGCAGCTCACAAAACCACGCACCCTCCGGTCCGTGGAAAAACCTCTCTCCACGGAACCGGTCCCCGGTGATGCCCAAAAGGTTGGGGACCTCTGCTTTAAGCTATATAAGCTAGTGATGATGCCTGTATGCCCGCAGGATGCCGGATGGGTAGATGATATAAGTCTCAGGAGATCCGTCTTTTTCTTAGCAAAGAGACAGATTTCAGCTGCTTTCAAGGTTAGGGCAATTAATATCAGTCAATCAGTTCAGAATTAATTCATAACATTAGTATGGATTTCATGGAAGGCACCATTCTTGGCTGAAATGGCAACAGCCCAGTGGTGTGGGATTCAGCCGGTTCGCACCACTTCGGCAGAACCGGTAGCTAATTTTTTTTGTTGCCCAGGCCCAGAACGGACTTCCGGAAGCGGCATCCAAGCAGAGAACCGGTTGTTCGCCTATTTGAATCCCACCACTGCAACGGTCGAATGCCCCTCGGATCAACTATTCTCTGACCTTTACGCTAGCAGTCCAGAGCCAAATACAAATTCAAGTATTCCATTGAGTTCTTTCCCATTTTGGGGGGGAGGGGGGAATATATCTTCAAAATCTAGAAAATGCCAAACGAAGAATTCATCCTCTCCTCCCTGGTGCAGAAGAAAATAGGGCAGGATATTGTGCCAGGTTTGTTTGTTTGTTTTAATGGAGAGGGATGATTTTTCAGGGCCATCAAGGACCACTGAGAAGATGGCAGCAATATAGTGACCTCATTCAAGGCAGATGGCCAGCATTTCTCTCTCTCTCTCTCTCTCTCTCTCTCTCTCTTTCCTCTCCCTCTCCCTCTCTGTCTCTCTCTCTCCTCTCTCTCTCTCCCTCTCCGTCTCTCTCTCTCTCTCTCCCTCTCCGTCTCTCTCTCTCTCTCTCTCTCTCTCTCTCTCTCTCTCCCTCTCCCTCTCTCTCTCCCTCTATCTCTCTCTCTCTCTCTCTCTCCCTCTCCCTCTCTCTCTCCCTCTCCCTCTCCTCTCTCCCTCTCCTCTCTCCCTCTCCCTCTCCGTCTCTCTCTCTCTCTCCCTCCCTCCCTCCCTCTCTTTCCCTCTCTTTCTGCCTCCTTCTCAGTTTTGAATGTCATTTCTGGAGATCATAAACCAGGCATATGAAGCCAAGCAGAAATTCAACACACCTGTTTTATTGTTCTATGTTCGGATGGTGAAAAATGGCCCGGTGAATTGTGAATTGTGGTAGGCCAATGGTGGGGCTCTCTCTCCCTCCGGAGATTGTGTGAGATGAAAAACAGCTGGGGGTACCAATAATTCACCTTTGATTTATACAGATAGTGGGCCAAAAACAAAACAAAACTCCTTAAACAATCTCCTGACCAAGTAAATGTAGCCAGATGGATTTTGCAAAGACAAGGCAACTTAAGGCTGATGAATCTGTCGTGTACAGTTTCCTGACCTGCCATAAAGCACTGGAGGAATAAGTTCTGATGCCCTCTCTCTCTCTCTCTCTCTCTCTCTCTCTCTCTCTGTGTGTATTGCTTTTTGTTCCAGGATGACAGCTGGAAACAGATTGCTTGAACCAGGAAGAAGCACTGAGATCAGATATTTTTTTCATGTGTGGGTGCGATTATTCAGAATAACAGAGTTGGAAGGATCCTTGAAGGTCATCCAGTCCAACCCCCTGCCCAGGCAGGAAACCCTATCCCATTTCAGACAAGCGGCTGTCCAGTCTCTTCTTGAAAACCTTTAATGATGGAGCACCCACAACCTCTGGAGGCAGGTCGTTCCCCTGGTGAATTGTTCTCACTGTCAGGAAATTTCTCCTTAGTTCCAGGTTGCTTCTCTCCTTGATGAGTTTCCCTCCATTGCTTCTCATTCTGTCTTCAGGCGCATTTTTCTGCATGTATTACATATAAATAGAGAAATGTTTGATTGGCAGCGTAAGGAGACATTTAAGAGGCTGAAGGAATTTTTCAGAGTTTGGCTTAGCTCAAATCTTCCTCCCAAAATGTTGAATTCTCTTAAATTATTTCTACATTAATCTAAGCAAATTAGGAAAAGAGCTCCCATCTGGGGTTTGGAGTGAGCAAGTTGTGGGTTTGTTTCACCACGCAATTCATTTTCGCTGTTAAACTGATTTTCTTTTACGATCCATTCAGTAATTTCAACTTGGTTTCATAAATCATTAATTGCTCTAATTTTCCGCGTCTTTCCATCTGCCTTTGTGTTTAATTACCATTGCTTTCTGTGGTGGCTCTTTTATGCAGTCAACTCAATTTGTGGCTGTGCTACCGTTTAATTTCTTGGATCTTGTATATGGCACTTGCAGGAACAGCGCCGTCAGAGCAAAACTGGAAAATCCCATTTATTTTTATTTAATTTTTTGTTTATGGAACGAACTAACTTTGTGGGTATCTGTCACTGATATGAAGAAATATTGGCTGCCTTCATACAAGAACTTTAGCCGTAATGTGGTTTTCTTCATTTCATGCACCAACCCAGCTATATATCATGCTTTATGATGGTGGCGAATTCACAAACCACAATTAAAACAGAGGATTAGCGTGTGGGGTGAATGTAGCTGCTAAAATGAATTTGAGCTGGGTTGAAACTAATAGAGTAACAGAGTATCCAGAGTAACAGAATAACAGAGGTGGAAGGGACCTTGGAGGTCTTCTAGTCCAACCCTCTTCTCGAGCAGGAGACTTTATACCATTCTGGACAAATGGTTGTCCGGTCTCTTCTTGAAAACCTCCAGAGATGGAGCACCCACAACTTCTGGTGGCAAGCCGTATCTCTAGTTCATTAAGAGCAGGGGTAGGCAACCTCGGCTCTTTTATGACTCATGGACTTCATCTCCCAGAATTCCTCAGCCAGCCAAGCTGGCTCAGGAATTCTGGGAGTTGAAGTCCATGAGTCATAAAAGAGCCGAGGTTGCCTACCCCTGATTAAGAGCAATGAAAGAAACATTTTTATACCTTAAGACATTGTGTTCTTCTTTGAGAAATGCTTTCATTTAAAAAATAATAATCCGTATACCGGATTCGCTGAAAAAGTTATTGCTTTATAAGAGCACAGCTTTCAAGCTGGAAATAAAGCCTTTTCAATAACTGTATTTATGACATGTCTCTGTTGGATTTCAAAAATAAGTCACCGGTGCTCCAAGCAAGCTGATAATTATTGCCTCTGCATTTTCTCATTCTTTTTGATAAAAGTTCTCTCTTCCACGGGGGAGGAAAAAAAAGAAAGCACAATTTCCAATTCTGAAAGATTCAAATAAGGTTCATCTGCAATCTTGAGAGTCCTCCAAGTTTCCTCTGATATTGCAATTGCTGTGTTTTTTTTCCATCCTTCGGTCCCCTGCTCTTAAGCTACTTGGAAGTGAGCAGACTGTAAACAGAGCAACAGAAATCGACGCGTTTATCGAGCCAGAGCGGGCCTAGTTTGCACCTGCAGAAATTAAAGTCAATTGACAGGCTACCACTGGAACGATTAAACGACATCTCGTGTTATTTTTTTTTTTAAATCCTAATATAGCCCACTGTTTTAACGGATGGAATAACATAATAACAGAACTGGAAGGGGACTCTCCTCATTTCAGACGAGCACTTGTTCCAATCTCTTCATAGAAATCTCCATCAATGGAGCATCCACCATTTCTGGAGGCAAGCTGTTCCACTGATTAACTGGCCCTTTTTTTTTTTCCCAGGCCTTGGGGCTGAATGGTTGAGATGAGCCCTTGTGGGTTACGTTTTGCGACGTATGGATTTGTCTGGATGCCCATGACCTTTTCTCAGATTTATTAATTTATTTATTCAGCATACGGCGTATCATACCTGGACCGGCAGTGGAGATTAACATTTCACTTAGATTAGTGGAACGTCATAAAATGTAAATGTGAAAGAGATCTGTGTTCAAATGCCAATGTCTCTAGGTCATCGAAGCGCAGCATCATTTATATTATAAAAAAAAATAAACATAATTAAAAAATAAAAATCAGATACTGGACCGGTATATGCCTTCGGCTTACAGCCGGTCACGACGTGAGCTACAGTTTG
This sequence comes from Vipera berus, assembly GCF_964194415.1. Taxonomy (NCBI): domain Eukaryota; kingdom Metazoa; phylum Chordata; class Lepidosauria; order Squamata; family Viperidae; genus Vipera; species Vipera berus. The sequence goes on along the minus strand of NC_138217.1, from coordinate 10,190,071 downwards.
AGCTGGGACCCCCTACAGTCCCATCGAAAGGTGGCGGGGGGGGAATACCATGCCCCATTTATACAAAGAGTCCTGGAGGTGGGATTGTCCATTGCTGATGTGGTAGTTCCAAGCCTGGCACTTTTTTTTTGTCTTCCTAAGTCTGGGAGAGCCATTTGGCTGTCCACTGGGATTTAACGTCAAAGTCGTTGAGCAGATGTTCTGCGCGTGCCAGTTGGGGGACTTCCTGGATTTGAGTTTTCTGCCTGATAAATGATAAATGGTTGGAATGCCCCGGAAGGAGTGAGTTGTTCATCATTTTTCTCATATTTTCTCCCATTTTTAATGTCCCCCTCCTTTTTTTTTAGTGCAAATGCAGTTAAGTGCAACCCTACGTTGAAAAACTCTTCCAGAGTTTCTCCCTCTTCACGTTCAACGTGAAGAAAGCGTTTGCCTTAATAGTGCACTTCAAAGAGCGGGGTGGGGGGGGGGAAAGATAATTGGAGATATTTTCTAGGTGTTGTAAGGTGTTATGGATTAGTTTAGTGACAAGGTGGCCAAGAGGGATGTATGTCACTGAGCAATCATCTCTGTGCAGCCACCAGGCATTCCTACCTTTCAACGACATCCCAAAGGTGGAACTTCACAAGAACATCAGAGGGATGAAAAGGTATGTCACCAAAAGCACCACCACCGGTCCTCTTTATCGCCACGTCAACCAGGAACTATTCAAAAGAAACTGACGATCCCAAGACGGAGAGAACGTTTTCCAAAGGGAAGACAATCTCCAAAGACCCTGGAAGATGATTGCAAGATTTGGGTATGCCTAGTCTAGTGAAAAAAGAGGACTAGGGGGTGACATGATAACAGCGTTTCAATATTTGAGGGGCTGCCACAAAGAAGAGGGGATCCACTTATTTCCCAAAGCACTAGAAGGTAAGACAAGAGACAACAGATGGAAAACTAATCGAGGAGAGAAGCCACCTGGAATTAAGGAGAAACTTCCTGACAGTGAGGACAATTAACCAGTGGAACGGCCTTGCCTCCGGAAGTTGTGGAGGCTTCATCACTGGAGGCTTTAAGAAGAGAGTGGACAGCCGCTTGTCTGAAATGGTATGGGGTCTCCGGCTTGGGGGCTGGGCTGGAAGACCTCCAAGGTCCCTTCCAACTCTGTGCTTCTGTTATACTACAGGTTCCACGATCCTACAGCATGTGGGTTTGGGTGCCCTTTCTCTTCCCAAAGATGCTTTTTCAGGAGGCAACTGAACTTTCTCGTTTACCTTTGAAGAGGTTTCGCTTCTCGTCCGAGAGGCTTCTTCAGCTCTCAAAAAAGCTTTCCTTGCCTGTTTTACACGCCACTGTCCTCTCCGAAGACTGAAGAAAGGAAATGGAAAAGGAGCACTGGGCAAGGCAGGCGCATCGGACGCAATGCGCAAATGCACCTCCCCGCAAGTGAAAATATATCCTGCAGAACATCAAGACCGAACCTGCTCCCGTTTCAACTTGTTGCAGCACCTGACCTCTGGAGTAACATCAATCCATTAGGACTTCCACCCTAATGGTGTTCCAGAAGGTTTTTAAAACCACATGGTTGTGCGTGTTTTTTTTCTTCTTCACTTTTTAAGCGTGCAAATTATGCCGGAGTTGAGGAGCCTCTACAATTTAATAGATAAACCCGTTGGTTCTCTGGGGAAAAGTAGAAAAGAAGCTGATTCCCACTTTTATGTCCTGACGTAAACACTGACAAGAACAAGGTGTATATATAGAGAGAGAGAGCAAACCCCACTTCCTTCTAGCACTGATGATGTTACCTAGATGGGTCATACAATGTCTGCCAGAAAATAACAAACTCAGAGAGCACCAAGGACCCCAGTCCTCCTCCTCCTCCTCCTCCTCCTCCTCCCCCCAAACCCCACTTCCTTCCAGCACTGATGATGTTCCCTAGTTGGGTCATACAATGTCTGCCAGAAAATAACAAACTCAGAGAGCGCCAAGGACCCCAGTCCTCCTCCTCCTCCTCCTCCTCCTCCTCCTCCTTCCCCCAAACCCCACTTCTTTCCAGCACTGATGATGTTCCCTAGTTGGGTCATACAATGTCTGCCAGAAAATAAACTCAGAGAGCACCAAGGACCCCAGTCCTCCTCCTCCTCCTCCTCCTCCTCCTCCCCCCAAACCCCACTTCCTTCTAGCACTGATGATGTTCCCTAGTTGGGTCATACAATGTCTGCCAGAAAATAACAAACTCAGAGAGCACCAAGGACCCCAGTCCTCCTCCTCCTCCTCCTCCTCCTCCTCCTCCTCCTCCTCCTCCTCTCCACAAACCCCGCTTCCTTCTAGCACTGATGATGTTACCTACTTGGGTAAAAAAATGTCTGCAAGAAAACAATCAAACTCAGAGAGCACCAAGGACCCCACAGTCGTCGTCCTCCTCCTCCTCCTCCTCTCCACACACCCCACTCCCTTCTAGCACTGATAACGTTACCTAGATGGGTCACACAATGTCTGCCAGAAAACAACAAGCTCAGAGACCAGCAGGAACAAAACTGTTCAGTCCTGATCTGGAAACATTCTCTTCTATGTATCATTCCTTCAACTATTTGAAGTCGGCTATTCCAGCCCTCCATAATAATCTCTTCTGTTGGGTAAACATACCAGCAAATTCCCAGCGAGAGATTAACACGTCATATGAACATGGCAATCACCCTGAGGCTGAGACTTGCCTTAAAAATGGGGAAAGGATGGGGAAGACTCGAATTACTTTCTGTTCTTTGGTTAACACCTGATCATAGGTTCCAGAACACCATGAACAAATCTGATTGTTGAGCAAGGTATTATTTTTATACATGACCCTGGTCTTTTGATCTTCTTAATCCCCTGTCATTATATCATGATGAACTGTAAAAGCCAGAGCAGCTTCTACCAATTTCTATCTCTTTCCCAACAGAATGTAGGAAGTTGGAATCCATGAAATAACCCGAGTTTCTCTTGATACCTTTTTAAATTTTCCCCTGGAAATCTACAAATATAAAATGCTTTACTGTTGAGTAACGTCCACTGTTACCAGAGACATTGAACTTGTTCCGATGGACTTTGCCCAACCCAATCTAGAGATTTAATAGATGGAATATGCCACCTTTTAAAAAAATACGATTAGGGGAGGATTTTGATTACAGTCACTCAGCCGGAATTTGGGAAATTAAAAATAAAGTAAAAAAAAGAAAAAAAGGTAAAATATTACAATTGGTGGTGGGTTCATCAATGGAGAATCAATGTCTGTCTAATTTCACAGGCAGTATAACAAAATGGCATTAAATCATTGTTTGTTTAAATGCATTGGCCATCAACTGCAGTGGACTTTGTGGGATGTACAAAGCTGGGGGGGGAATCAGGAGGAGGGGGTCCATTTATTTTCCAAAGAACCAGAAGGCAAGACAAGAAACAATGGATGGAAACTAATCAAGGAGAAAAGCAACCTGGAACTAAGGAGAAACTTCCTAACAGTCAAGACAATTAACCAGTGGAAGAGCTTGCTTTGTAGGTGCTTCATCACTCAAGGTTTTTAAGAAGAGAGTGGACAACCACATGTCTGAAATGGTATCGGGCCTCCGGCTTGTGGGCTGGACTGGAAGACCTCCAAGGTCCCTTCCAGCTTTATTCTATTCTATTCTGTTCTGTTCTATTCTATTCTATTCTATTCTATTCTATTCTATTCTATTCTATTCTGTTCTGTTCTGTTCTGTTCTGTTCTGTTCTGTTCTATTTCTATCTCTATCTCTATTTCAATTTCTATTTCTATTTCTTTCTATTCCATTCTGTAATTCTATTCTGTTCTACTCTACTCTACTCTACTCTATTCTATTCCTATTTCTATTCCATTCTGTAATTCTATTGTTCTACTCTACTTTACTCTACTCTATTCTATTCTATTTCTATTTCTATTTCTATTCCATTCTGTATTTCTATTCTGTTCTACTCTACTCTACTCTACTCTACTCTACTCTACTCTACTCTACTCTATTCTATTTCTATTCCATTCTGTAATTCTATTCTATTCTATTCTATTCTATTCTATTCTATTCTATTCTATTCTATTCTATTCTATTCTATTCTATTCTATTCTATTCTATTCTATTCTACTCTACTCTACTCTACTCTACTCTACTCTAGTTCTGTTCTATTCTACCCTTGCCATTTCCATTCCTTCCCTTCAGATTTCGTTTTCTACTTTTTATTCTGTACATTCTGTAACCTGCCTAGAATCCCAGTTGGTTTAAGCCGGTCAAGTAAATGTCTTTTTTATTATTATTATTAAAAAAAAGAAAAAAGAAAAAAATCTTGTTTTCCAGGGGCTGCCTGCCAGAGCAACGTTCAGCTCCATGACATGTGCGTGTTCAAGAATTTTCAAAGGTAACTAACCTCATGACTCATGTCTAAGGTATAATACTTCACTTTCTCCCCCCCCCCCACTCCCTCTTTCCCAGGGAGTTTGCAAAAACTCAGGTTTGTTCGTGGAGTAAAGTCTTTAAAACTTCCAAGTCTTTGGAAATGACTGCTCAGTGCAAGGACAGGATTTTCATTTTTTTTGTTTCATTTTGTGTTGGGGATTCCTGTTGTTTTCCAGCCTTTCATTTTTTACGATTATTATTATTATTTTGCATCATTGACCTTTTCCCTCCAAAATAGGGCCTTTGTTTGGTCTTTTAACGAAATGTCTTAAGTTCTGCACAGCCGGTTTATTCAAGACTTGATCAGGGCTATCTAGAAAGAGTAAAGGAAGGGTGGGGGGGGAGAAGGATTCTCTGGTTGCTCCTTGCCAGCTTCTTTCAGATCGCTGCTTTACCTTTTAACCTTGTATTTTGTCAGTGATTCTTCTGACAAAGCATCCTACTTTCTCTCTGTCTTTCATCAGGGCTTTCTGTTGTGAAGATTTACAAGGAGTCGGGCACGATTTCAAAGGACAAGCGAAAAGTGCAAAGTGAATGTTGTTTGAAATCCACCAGACTCAATGTCTGGGGAGAGCTCAGAAGATTTTGCTTAGCAAAAATCCTCTTCCTCTATTTATTGAATTCCCCTTTTCTTTCTTTTTCTCTTTCTTTTTTCCTTCTTTTTCTTTCTTTTCTTTTCGCCTTCCTCCTCTTTGTTTATTTACCTATTTCCTTCTTTTTTTCTTTCTTTTTCTCCTTCTCTCTCTCTCTCTCTCTCTCTCTCTTTCTGTCTCTCTGTCTTTTTCGCCTTTCATCTTCTATCCCCAGAACCCC
>NC_138217.1:10170522-10184634 GCF_964194415.1 Vipera berus | reverse complement strand
CTCTCTCTCTTCTCTCTCTCTCTCCTCTCTCCTCTTCTCTATCTCTCTCTCTCTTCTCTTCTCTCTCTCTCTCTCTCTCTCTCTCTCTCTCCTCTCTCTCTCTCTCTCTCTCTCTCTCTCTCTCTCTCTCTCTCTCTCTCTCTCTCTCTCTCTCTCTCTCTTCTCTCTCTCTCTCTCTCTCTCTCTCTCTCTCTCTCTCTCTCTCTCTCTCTCTCTCTCTCTCTCTCTTTCTCTCTCTTCTTTCTCTCTCTCTCTCTCTCTCTCTCTCTCTCTCTCTCTCTCTCTCTATATATATATATATATATATATATATATATATATATATATATATATATATATATATATATATATATATATATATATATATATATATATATATATATATATATATATATATATATATATATATATATATATATATATATATATATATATATATATATATATATATATATATAAAGTGCTTTTGTTCATTTCCCTTTGTAAGTCAATCCTTCCTCCCACTAATAGCTTAGATCAGGAAGGGGGAGGGAAACCCCAGCTTTCTTCAATGAAAAAAAACAGCTTTCTTCAAACAGCACCAGTTTTAACATTTTTGCTCTTAATTCAATGACTGGCTGCTTCCTGCAGTCTGGGAGATACAATAACAGATATATAAAAAGACACCAAAGCTTGCCCTGGACTGTTTTATATTAGTTTGCCTTTTTATTGATGCAATTGTTTTTAACAAGAAATATTCAAAGAGGTTACTGCAAATAAAACATGTTTCTCATCCAGCCATTTGGGAGATGTCCGATAAACACTTAATTCAACGCACATGAAACCTAGATACTTTAATTGCTTCGTTGCACTGAGCATTTTCAAAACAAAAGTGAGAGAGAAAACTTAGCAGTAGATGTCCTTTTGCTTCCTTTTAATGCCATAATTCTTCCTTTTGCTGTAACAGGAATCCCTGGCAAAAACACTTAAAATAACTTGATTTTCCTACACACGACATCAATGGCCGGCATGTCTTTGATGCGCAAAGTTCACACAAGACATTGTTTATTTGGGATAGCTGCAAACCAAATACGTCTACATTTCCGGGGAAAGGGCCATTAGGCCTGTCTTTCGCTACAGGGCAACTTATGAAAAGTGGCAGTGGGGGGGGGGGGAAAGAAAATTAAGCGGCAGGATAGTCCAATCTCCACCCCATACAGAAGAATAAACTGTTGTAGGCGTTGGGCAAAGAAATGCGTGTTTTACTTTAGTTTAGTTTTGTTTTTAAAAATGTACACATTAAAAGATTATTGCTGTGAACCCTTTACGAAGGCCACCCAGAATTATTTCAAGCTTGGTGGGAAAGAAGAAAAGAAAAAAGAAAAAAAAAGAAAAAGAAGGAAGGCAGGAAGGAAGAAAGAAAGAAAGAAAGAAAGAAAGAAAGAAAGAAAGAAAGAAAGAAAGAAAGAAAGAAAGAAAGAAAGAAAGAAAGAAAGAAAGAAAGAAAGAAAGAAAGAAAGAAAGAAAGGAAAAGATCTGGAAATGGAAAAATAGAAAGATAAATAAAGGAGATAAATGGGAGAGGAGAGAGAAATGCTGAGAGAGAATAGATAGAAGGTAGAAATAGTTATACAGTAGATAGATAATTAGATAGATGATAGGTGAGAGACAGAGATAATAGTTGGAGAAAGAGATGACGAAAGAAAATACATATACAATAGAGATAGTTAATGGATGGATGGATAGATAGATATAAGATAGATGATAGATAGATAGATAGATAGATAGATAGATAGAGAGAGAGAGAGAGAGAGAGATAATAGAGAGATAATAGAGATAGAGAAAGAAAGAAAGAAAGAAAGAAAGAAAGATGATAGATAGATAGATAGATAGATAGATAGATAGATAGATAGATAGATAGATAGATAGATAGATAGATAGATAGATAGAATAGAGGGAGAGAGGAAGATGATAAGAGTGAGAATAGATAGAAGGTATAGATAGATAGATATACAAAAGATGTATGCGTGTAAGAGAGAGATTTTGAATTTTACGACATTATTCAGTGGCAAAATATGATAAAATAATAGACTGGCACCAAGACAGAATTATACTATCAACATATCCCTACTCTTAAGTAAGCATGTAAATGTAGAATTGCAATTATAGACTCTAAGTCCATCTTGCAGCTAAGATCCCAAAAAGCTACTTTTAGGTGAAACCAGATTTTCTTTCTCTTTTCTTTTCTTCTTTTTTTTAAAATTGTTTCTTCCAGCAACAATATTCCCCATCCAAACAAGAGGCAAAGTTTCAGAGAAAGCGAATGCCATTCAGCATTTTTTTTTCAACGACAGATTTGGGTAGCCAGTGCGGGAAAGAAAATTATGAGCTATGCCGGCTTTGGGTTTGATCCAGTTCCTTTTTCTTTTTCTTATTTAAATTCCCTTTTCAAGAGCAATTTGCTTTACGCTACGGGCTGTTTGAGAAACACAGACCAAAAATCAGATTCAGAATCCAGAACCATGTCGACGGTTTAATAGCTGCTGATTCAAGTCAGATCTGACTTAATGGGGTGCATAACCCAATTCTTTTTTTTTCCCCTTTTTGTTCCAAAATGCACCCAGCAGCAGCAGCAGTTGAAAAACATTCCACACTATTATTTTGGTTTATTTTATTTTTTAGGAAAAATATCTATCGCCAGTTCAGATTCCTCAAACATGTTTGTCTCCTAATTTTTTTGGAGAACAGATTTTTCCTTTGGCTTGAACCAGGATGAATCTGGTGTTCCCCCCCCCACCCCTTCGTATGTATTCTGTGCAATATTCCTTGCAAAAAATATGCTCAAAAATCAGGACTCAGGACTAATAGGAAAGGAGAAGGTGGGGAAGAATTTTACACCGGGGAGAGAGAAAAGATGAAAAATCTAAATTGGACTGGAACGAAAGCAGTTTACTGCAAAATATCTATGCACTATCAACCCAGCGATGTGTAACAAAAGCAAATAGTACAAGAAGCACCATGATCTCAATCTGGGAAAATAAGCCATTATGAAACCATAATTCATATAGAGTTCCATAATGAAAGAAAGGCGAGAAATAGAATCAGAGCTAGAATCAGTCCTAAAATATCACGATCGGTTTTAACCCAGCAGGATTTGCCCCTCACAATTAAGGACAGTGAATCAAAACAAGAGAGGTTCCATTCCCGTTTTTGAAATAATAGCATTTGAAAGAAAGTCCTACCACCAAATTAAATAGGTATGGAAGGAATTGAGAAAGAAAGAAAGAAAGAAAGAAAGAAAGAAAGAAAGAAAGAAAGAAAGAAAGAAAGAAAGAAAGAAAGAAAGAAAGAAAGAAAGAAAGAAAGAAAGAAAATAAATGAAGAAGGAAGGAAGGAAGGAAGGAAGGAAGGAAGGAAGGAAGGAAGGAAGGAAGGAAGGAAGGAAGATAGATCTGGAAATGGAGAAATAGAGAGCTAAATAGATAAAGGGATAGATGATAGATATAGCTAGAAAGAATTCAGGGATTTAAAAAAACAGCAGCGATATTTTTAACTGTACCAAAAAGGTAAAAATGGAGTTTTGTCCAAGTGCATAATTTTTAGATTCCCACCTGGACTTTCTCAAGCGCTTCTCACAGCAGTTGTGTAAATGTCTTTAACATTTTCAGCTTGGCGGCATTTACTGCTCCTTCTGTGCTATGAAATTTCTGTTCGAAAGACGCTCCGACCACCATATTTCCGAGTTTAATTTTTTTTTTATCGCCGTGTAGGCAATTCCTGTGGAAGGAAGAAATAAAAAGGAAGTCAGCTGAATTTTAAAAAGAGAGGGGATCAAATCATTTTAAGTGGTTTATTTTAAAAGAGAGAGAGGAAAAAAATGTTTGCAGAAGGGCATTTTTTAAAATACGTTTTTAGTCAACCGTCCTGGTAATTGTAAATAAAAGAGAACTTTTTTTTAAGTACTGGCTTTCTTTCCTGTTTTAATTTTTCTCCTCCAGAGTACAATTTGGGCACTTTTGAAAAGGAAAGTGGAGAAAGGCCAAGAAAAATTTCTTTTCTTTAATTGTGGCCTTTTTTTTCTTAATTCTTTTTAAAAGGCCAATTAATTCCAATCAGGTTTTTTCCACCGTAGAAGTTTGTGGTTTCATAGCGCCCTCTATAGGAGGTTTCCTTCTTTTTATCATATTGCATATTTCACGTTTTGATTCTGTTTGACATTTTCTGATGTCCTTGAAAAGGAGAATGAAATGGAAAAGTACGTTTTGAGAGTTTCTGCCTTTGAAAGCATTTCTGTAAAGATTCTCGGATCCTTAGCTTTTCATTCAGTACAACTCCTGGAGAAAAAGAAAATCTGAAACAGATTACTACATGTGCTTCCAATTCATACTTAATCCCTATTTATTTCAACTAGGACTGAGTGTAAAGTATTTTTTATTACTTTGCCAATGTTCCATAATCCCATTTTAATTGCTAACACCGAAAGAGCATTGATGTTTTTAAAGATTTTTTTCCCACGGACATTTCCTTGACAACCTGTCACCCATCTATCTATCTGGTTAATATATTTATTCTTTTCGTTTCAACTTCTCCGGAAAAATCATAAGATGTGCTACAGACACATCTTAAAGATTTTCCCCTGCCTTTCTCATTGTTAGTTTCGACACAGTTGTAAAAGTGGCTTTAATTTTTTTTTTTTAAAAAGGCATCTTTTAGCATTGCTTCCACTTTCACGCAAAGAGGCCTGCTATCTCAACCGACTGGCATTTGAAAGGTAATTTCTATCCGTTATTCCAGATACGATCATAGCAAACCTCTTTTCACCAGGAACACACGCACAAAATGTCTAGTGCACGGCGCAAATCCCCTTCTGAATTCCTCCACCCAGTTTTGCAACAGGTGGCAGGGGACGAGTTCCAATTTCTCCATCAGGAAAAGAAAAAAAAAGGTCCCCAAATTGGTTTTCACAAGAATTCAGCCTTTGCAGAGATGTTTCTGCAGCCCAGACTGCGCGTGGACACCAGGTGGAGATCTCCAGCAGAGGTGAAGCTTTTTAGAAGTGGATTTCAAAAGCAAACAGATAAGATATTGCTTCGGCCTGGTGTGTGCTGCCTGGTCTGCTTGTTTGATGGTTTGTTTGGTAAGACATTCATTTATTCGTGTTTTTTTTAAAATCCCCTTCCCTTTATTATTTTTATAAGTGACTCAAGACGATGAGCGTACTTAATATTCCTTCCTACTCCTCTTTTTCCTCATAACAAAAAGCCCGTGAGGTGGCTTGGACTGAGAGAGAGAGAGGGACAGGCCCAACCTGGCTTTTATGGGAAGGAACTAGAACTCACCGTCTCCTGGTGATTGGTCCAAAGTCACCCAGCCGGCTTTCATGCCTAAGGTGGGACTAGAACTCACCGTCTCCTGGTGATTGGGCCAAAGTCACCCAGCCGGCTTTCATGCCTAAGGCGGGACTAGAACTCACCGTCTCCTGGTGATTGGGCCAAAGTCACCCAGCCAGCTTTCATGCCTAAGGTAGGACTAGAACTCACCATCTCCCAGTTTATAGCCTGATGCCTCCACCACTGGATCAAACTGACTTATTATTATTATCACTATCAGGAGTAAGATCGAAAGCAGAAAGCTATTTTCACTTTGGCCAGGTTGAAGATGTAGGGTTGTCCCAGGGGATAAATGCTGAATTCCTTTCTCTCCTGGCCTTCTGTTCACCCTCCTCTTCTTCCCCCAACCCTCCAAAAAAAAAATCCTTTGGACTCCTTCCTCTTCTGCTTACATTTTTTAAAAGGTCTACTGCATCCACGAAGTTCCCCGAATCTTGCTAATGTTCATTCTTGAACCATCATCAATGCCCTTTTTGGGGGGAACTTTCTTCTACTTTTGCGAAGCAGAAGGTGTGTTGTTGTGCTTCTCCTCACTTTACGGTAAAGTTGTTTAATATTTAAGTATCGTGACGGTAAGCCCAAGGAGGCTGTTTGTCCTAAGCGGTTTGAAGACTTGGGGGGGGGGGGTGAGTTGCTTCATCTTAGCAAAGAAAGAAAGTGGGACCAGCCTTTGCCTCCATCACTCCTTTGGCTAACCAGAGTTTTGGCACCTGAGTTGCACGTGCAGAGATGAACTTCACAAGCACAGAAGTGGAGGGGGGGGGTTGGGAATGAAGAAAAGCAAAATCTTGGTGCTTTTGCTTCAGGGAAGTGCTTTGATCCAAGTTCAGCCAAGCAGAGCAGGCTTTTTTTTTTAATTTCCGAGCTTATCGTGTACACAAAGAAACCCTTAATAAAGTTGCGTATCACATATCACGTGGGTCCCTTGCCTTTTGTGTGGTGTATAGGCTTAGCCAGTGGTTTGTAAAGCCAGGCTTATGGCAGAAGGGTTGATCTGCAATTTGTACCAACTGTGGTTTGGCCAAAACATCAGAGCTAAGCAGGTTACTGTTTAATGAACAGTAAACACACCATAACTTAATGGCTGAGATGTTTCTGCCACTTGAAATCTGACACGGATTCTCCATATAATTATATCGTTGAATGCTGAGATATATATATCCTTCCATCTAGTGGCAGAAGGGATGGAAAATCCTTGGTTTTATCATGTTGTCGTCTTTCCAACAGTTTCTCTTGCTTATTTATTTGTTCTTTGAGAGCCAGTTTGGTTGAGTTGTTAAGGCACCAGGCTAGAAACCAGGAGACGGTGAGTTCTAGTCCCACCTTAGGAATGGAAACTAGCTGGGTGACTTTGGGCCAATCACCAGGAGACGGTGAGTTCTAGTCCCACCTTAGGAATGAAAACTAGCTGGGTGACTTTGGGCCAATCACCAGGAGACGGTGAGTTCTAGTCCCACCTTAGGAATGAAAAGTAGCTGGGTGACTTTGGGCCAATCACCAGGAGACGGTGAATTCTAGTCCCACCTTAGGAATGAAAACTAGCTGGGTGACTTTGGGCCAATCACCAGGAGACGGTGAGTTCTAGTCCCACCTTAGGAATGAAAACTAGCTGGGTGACTTTGGGCCAATCACCAGGAGACGGTGAGTTCTAGTCCCACCTTAGGAATGAAAACTAGCTGGGTGACTTTGGCCCAATCACCAGGAGACGGTGAGTTCAAGTCCCACCTTAGGAATGAAAACTAGCTGGGTGACATTGGCCCAATCACCAGGAGACAGTGAGTTCTAGTCCCACCTTAGGAGTGAAAGCTGCCTGGGTTGTCATGGAGCCGTTTTTGTGTTTCCACTAGATGTGCATCCCTAATGGATTGGACCCATAACTGTTGGGGGCAAATAGGCTGACTCTGTAAACCGCTTAGAGAGGGCTGCAAAGCGCTGTGAAGCGGTCTATAAGTCTAAACGTTATTGCTGTGATAAAGCTTGCCTTTCCCTCCTTTGGGTCAGCTGGATGCAATTGGGGAGAGGTGGTCCTTCAAATAACCTGGCCCCAAGTCAAGTAGGGGTTTGAAAGGTGATAACCCACATCCTGAATTGCACCCAGAAGCAGACAGGCAACCAAGGCAATTCCTTGGAAGAAAGGAACATCAAGAAAGAAAAAAAAACCACGAGGCAGTCAAAAGAAGTCCCACCATCCCCCTCCAAGGGAAAAGCTTTTTTTTAAAAAATGTCTTTTTCACTTTCTTTTGGTGTTTCCTCTGCCAAATTGAAAATTCTCTCGCAAGGGGAGAAATGGTGAGAGGCAGACTTGAGCTTGGCATTAAATTAGCTGGGGCGTGTTTGACATGGGTTTTTCAAAAGCTCTAATTAGCGGGGAAAAAGAGGCGAAAGGATCTGATTGGTTTGGGATTTGAGTTCGTTTTGTTTCAAAAAAGAAAAGGAAAGGAAAGGGGGGGGAAACCACACCCCAACACTTTTAAAACCTTACTGCTGTTGACAGAGTCTTTTGTGTGTTTGAAAAGAAACGAAAATTCTTCGCTTTTGTGTTTCCCCGTTTGTTTTTTTCCTTTCCTCCCCAGGTTTTGCTTGTTTTTCCATTCATGGCCTTCTTCTTCTTCTTCACCTCTTTAAACAGGTTGTAAGGTCTTTTTATTGTGGAAAAACAGTAGGGAAAAATACAGAGAGGGCAGGAAGCCAGGGTTGAGCCCATTTTCTCCAAAAAGGAAAGTTTAGGAGGCGCTGAAATCTTTTCCGAAAGAGGTTAGGGTGAAGGAGATTCGGCCAAACCTCAGCTCAGAGGCCAAAAGAGAGAGAGGGGGACAGGGAAGAAATGAAGAGCCCGGGCTCTGGAGGACTAGTAAATGAATCCTTTCACTAGCCAGTAAAAGCCAACTGAAAACAGATTTCAGAAAAGGGGGAAACACAGAGAATAAAAAGCGAAGGTAAACCCACACTGGCACCCCAGATATACGAAACCCAAGAATGCAAGGTAGGCTTTGATGAAATGGCCAGAGTTTGACCACTTAGGATGATGATGATGATGATGATGAGGATGAGGATGAGGATGAGGATGATATAGGGGAGAGAGAGAGAGAGGGAGAGGAAATGGGAGAAGGAGGGAGGGAGAGAGAAAGAAAGAAAGAAAGAGAAAGAAAGAACGAAACAGAAAACAAGAAAAAAGAAAGAAAAAACAAAAGAGAAGAAAGAGAGAGAGAAAGAAAGAAAGAAAGAAAGAAAGAAAGAAAGAAAGAAAGAAAGAAAGAAAGAAGGGAAAGAAAGAAAGAAAGAAAGAAAGAAAGAAAGAAAGAAAGAAAGAAAGAAAGAAAGAAAGAAAGAAAGAAAGAAAGAAAGAAAGAAAGAAAGAAAGAAAGAGGGAGGAAAGGAAGGAAGATAGGATAGGATGCTAGGAAGAAAGACAGGCAGGCAGATAGACATGATAGACAGACAGACAAACAAACAAACATACATACATACATACATACATATATAATTGAGCGAGCTTGTCATGAACAGGCCACACCCACATTCCACAATTAGAATGTTATAACTGCCATAGAAGTGTATGTACTGACTCCCTTATCATTCAGCCCTTGCTCTGATGATGTCAACAGCTTGTTGACGAAAGCTCAGCAAGAAAGAAGAATTTTTTCTTATATCCCGGAGTTCATCATTTTTATTTTTACTAACTGGGACGCTGAGCTTGTCGATCTGAAGGTCGGCAGTTTGGCGGGTCGAATCCCGAGTGCCGCGTAGCAGAGTGAGCACCTGTTACTCGTCCCAGCTTCTGCCAACCCAGCAGTTCGAAAGCACATAAAAATGCAAGTAGAAAAATAGGGGCCACTCCGGTGGGAAGGTAACAGCCTTCCGTGCGCCTTCGGCGTCTAGTCATGCCAGCCACATGACCACGGAGACGTCCTCGGACAAGCGCTGGCTCTTCGGGTTTGAAACAGAGATGAGCACCGGCCCCTAGAGTCGGAAACGACTAGCACGCATGTGCGGGGGAACCTTTACCTTTACCTTATGATTACTGCTGCGAGACCATTATATGCACAAAACTGGAAAGAGTCACAAAATATACCTACAGAGGAGGATTGGTTGATGGACATGATCTAACTAGCAGCGATGGCAACCTGAGCTGGTTTGATTGGAGAAAAATCAACAGCTATAGTTACCAGCGACTGAAAAACCCTGAAGGAATTTTCACTGAAAAGCAAGGAGAAAAATGAATGTGTGATTTATGGGTTTGAAGATTAGAAAGGAGGAAATTATGAGGTCACCTTAGAGAGGGGGGTGAAATATAAAAATGCATTTAGGACTGCTGTCAAAAGATGCTTCTTTATCATTTTTTTTTCTTCTTCTTTTCTCTTTCTTTTTACAATTTCTTTCTCACTTATTCACCAGTCTTCCCTCCTTTTCTTGGTGCGCTTTCTAATTTGTGCATCGTCTCTATCTTGTTAAAAAAATTCAGTGGTTACTGTATACAGGTAATCCTCAATGACCACAACTGAGTCCAAAATTTCTGTTGTTCAGGGAGACTGTTGTTAAGCGACTTTTGGCCCACTTTGCGACCTTGCCTCCGTTGTGAAATGAATCGCTGCAGTTGATAAGTCAGCAATCCGTTTGTTAAGCGAATTCAGCTTCCCCCATTGACTTTGCTTGTCAGAAGGTCGCAAAAGGGGATCACGTGAC
This sequence comes from Vipera berus, assembly GCF_964194415.1. Lineage (NCBI taxonomy): Eukaryota > Metazoa > Chordata > Lepidosauria > Squamata > Viperidae > Vipera > Vipera berus. Next base: position 10,174,582 of record NC_138217.1, on the reverse strand, counting down.
CTTGGGGATGCTGCAACCGACATAAGTACCAGTCAGTTGCCAAGCATCTGAATTTTGAGAATTTGGAGAAGTGTGGGGAAAAAGGGCTGTAAGTCCCTTTTTCCCGTGCCGTTGTAACTTTGAATGGTCACTGAATGAACTGCTGTAACTCGAGGACGACCTGGTACATTCTTTTTTCCTAAAGATTATTTGCAGCGATTGTGTCCTGGCACTTTATAAATCAAGAAGCACCATCAAGGGAGAAAGAAGCTGCGGTTTGGTGTCCTGGTTAAGGATGGAGATTCAGATTCCCGCTGTCTCGTATGACATCACTGACGCTCGGTGCTTCTTTAAAAATAATAATAATAATAATAATAATAACCTCTTCCATATGTTCTGGAGAGTAGAGCTCCTGAAGTACACTTTCATTGATATAAGGTCCAAGGATACCCTAAATCACTCAGGTTAATAGGCAGGTATAGGAAGGAGGAGGAGAAGGATTGAGTTTTAATTTTCATTATTCCCTCCAAACGACTTCGGCTGAGGTCACCATGAAATATATCAGCTGCGCCGCAAAGCAGTCACAAAATCATCCGAATGAAAGCCAAACACACAAAGAGCATGCTCGGTTTATTGGCAGAATCTGATGAAGAACGGTTTCCAGACTGTACGGTGAATGGTGCAGTTTCAACATGGTGGTGTTTTTTGAGGAACAGAAAATCCCAGAAGGTTTCAGGTTGCGAGTGGAACGTGCATCTCAGTTTTCCACTTCGGTGTGAAGATTATTTCTTCCACCGGAAAAGAATTGCTTTGGAAGAGAGATGTTCAATGATATGTGATTGGAAATGGACTGCTCCCCCAAAATATTATTCTGCTTGATGGTCCTGGAGCAGCATCTTTTTCTGCAAATAGTTCTCGCTTATGAATGAAGGTGAATATGCGTGTCCCAGGATAATGTTGCAGGATCCCATTTGGGTCGTCCCTGGGACTAGATTTTGTCTTCCGAGCTTTTGGACTCGTGCTGGAGCCCATCTTCAGGGAACTTCTCTCTAGCCCAGTGTGTTCTGTTCTGTGTGTGATATATATAGTGCTCATTGTGAGTGGCTTTTTAGATGTTGATTGGGATGTGTTGATGGCTGGCTTTTAAGTCCTTAGCTGTCCTTTGCTTGTGCTGCCCAGCCCTCGCCTTCTAAGTGCTTTATAGGCTGGTGGTAAATCAGCCCTCCTGTTGATTGACGAGGGGCCTGTTTCCCAGGCTTCAATCCCTTCCATGGCTGTTTTTGTCCCTGCTCATCTGACAATCTTAGTAGTTGCAAAATTGAATGTGTGTCCTTATTCATTGCAGTGTGAGTTCAGGTCTCCTTTACAAGTTCTTGCTTGTTTACCTTTTAAAATTTCTCCCATGAGTATCAAAATACTTCATTTCACCCTGCTGGGCAAACAAGACCACCTGAGTTTATGGTAATTCTTTAAAAAGCAAAACAAAAAACAAAAAACCCCAACCCCCCCTTGATCTTAGATTCTGTATTGTGTGTTCTTTTTCCTTCCTAGGAAGTGTGGGACCTCCCTGCCCGAAAGCTAAACAACAAAGGTGTCAGGGACTGTTGAAAGAAGAGAGCACCGAGCAGTGTGTGTCCTGTGTGTTTTCACTTTTCTTTCCAAGTCAGGACGCAAGAATCCTTTTCACTGGGCTGGTGCGCAGCTGCATCCAGCAAATTACCTTGTGTCGATAAAAATCTCTGTTTTCTTCTCATCCTTCGGTTGCCTTCCCTTTGCAGGCAGTTGACTTTGTCCAAGTCTCCCATTTGTGGTTGCTTGATTTCCAAGGTGCTCATCGTTCTTGAGAGCTTTCTGATTTGCAAAAGGGAACCTCATCTCCAAAAAGGACAATAAGGGGACATCCAGTCCTTTTCCTTTCCTCCCTCACAATCTATTTCCTTTCCTTTCTCTCTCTCTCATTCTCCAGTTTCCTCTCATAAAATTGAAGCCAAATGATTTCCATCTGTGCCGAGCTCAAGAAGCACAAAAGAGGATGACTTCAGTCAACCTGAGACTCAAACAACACTACATGAGCTGAAATCCCATATTGTTTTCCTTTGTGGGGTTTGATTTAAAGACATGCCAAGCAGAAGATTCTCTTGCTAGTTTTTCTCCAGTTAAATTCCTTGTATATCTAATCACACTTGGCCAAATTCTGTTCTGTTCCATTCTATTCCATTCTATTCCATTCTATTCCATTCCATTCCATTCCATTCCATTCCATTCCATTCCATTCCATTCCATTCTATTCTATTCTATTCTATTCTATTCTATTCTATTCTATTCTACTCTACTCTACTCTACTCTACTCTACTCTACTCTATTCTACTCCATATTCTATTCTATTCCACTCCATATTCTATTCTATTCTATTCTATTCTATTCTATTCTATTCTATTCTATTCTATTCTATTCTATTCTATTCTATTCTATTCTATTCTACTCTACTCTACTCTACTCTACTCTACTCTACTTTATTCTACTCCATATTCTATTCTATTCCACTCCATATTCTATTCTATTCTATTCTATTCTATTCTATTCTATTCTATTCTATTCTATTCTATTCTATTCTATTCTATTCTATTCTATTCTATTCTATTCTATTCTACTCTACTCTACTCTACTCTACTCTACTCTACTCTACTCTATTTCCATTTCTCAATCAATATGATGAAACAGAATTCACCCTCAACATGGATTTAAAAGAAGGTGATGGGTTGTGGGTGCTTCATCACTGGAGGCTCTTAAGAAAAGACCCACCTGTCTGAAATGGGTCTCCAGCTTGAGCAGGGGTGGGGGGACTAGAAGACCTCCAAGGTCCCTTCCAGCTCTATTCTGATTGATTGACTGATTGATTGATTGAAGGGCCAGTCTGGGGACAGATCATCCTGGAGAAATGGTGGTCACTAGGAGTCTACAATCTATCTATGTGGCCTCTAGCAGTCTACAATGACTTGATGTCACGTCATCAATCAATTTGCAGCGTATGTGTTTGCCTCGTGGTTTGTTGTTGCATTTGGGGGGGGCCTAGTTGTGGCCTTTGTATGGCGAGTGCTTGTTGTGTAGGGGGTGCCATTAGCTGTGCATGTATTGATTCATGCCAATGGAGGAACCGTTCTCAGGCTGATGGGTCATCCATGAAAACTTACATGACCGAAGGTGTCTTAATCATTTAATTGTCATAAGCTTATTTGTCGATTTCTGATTCAGTCCAGACTGGTTTCGCCAGCTCTTCTCTCTTACCTCTGGATGTGTTTAATGTTTAACAGATTTATAGCCTGCCTTTCAGGGTTCAAAGAAAAACCAGGAACAAACCTGCTTCCCAGGGAAATTACAGTGGAATTAAACATGCAAAAAAATAAATAAATCTAAATCAAAATCAAATGCTATATCTGAGCACTTTATGGCTTGAAAGGTTGGATATAACTGGAAAGAAGGATAAATGACAAATGATTCCAATCCGTGCCTCTTTAAAAGAGCTGCGAACGATAAAAATGCGTTAAAGCTAGTCCTGCAAAGTGCAGATTTCAATGAAGAAATATCTTGGAAAGCAGAGCAGAGCTTCGTCTAGCAGCTCTACGCCTAGGTTAGAATTTTCAGTGTGTTCTATATACCCGTTTCTGGACTTTCTTTGGAGTTGATGGGATGGATAACTGGGATTATAGAAAGAAAAATGGAAGAGCAAAACAGAATAACAGAGTTGGGGGGGAACCCTGGAGGTCTTTCAGTCCAACCTTCCCTCCCAAGCAGAGACCCTAGACAATTTCAGGTCAATGGCTGTCCAATCTCTTTTTTAAAAACCTCCAGTAATGGAGCACCCACAACGCCTGAGGCAAGCCACTCCACTCAATAATTGTTCTCACTATCAGGAAATTTCTCCTTAGGTTGCTTCTCTCCTTCATTAGTTTCCATCCATGGCTTCTCGTCCTGCCTTCAGGTGCTTTGGAAAATAGATTGACACCCCCCCTTCTTATGGCAACCCCTCAAATTTTGTAACACAGCAGCCTGACCTTCAAGGGACCAGGGATACAGGATTTGG
>NC_138217.1:10108022-10165522 GCF_964194415.1 Vipera berus | reverse complement strand
ATTCTGGGAGTTGAAGTCCACGAGTCATAGAAGAGTCAAGGTTGCCTACTCCTGGGCTAGGTCAATTAGGCTTTACAAGGAAAGAAACAGGAAGACGGTTCCTTTGGCAGACAGAAGGTTTCCTGGGCAATTATTTCTTTTATAGAGCTGGAGCTGGGCAAATCATGATTCTGTCTCACCTTTGATGCTACCCAGAACACCCGCCCAATAAAAGTCATAACAAGGCAGGTTAGAGAAGAGCAGCGAGAAGCTCATTCTGCCTCTGCCTCGCCGTGGGGAGGTCTGAGGGTGGGGGGGGGAGGTGGGAAGGCCACAACAGATGCTCTTCCAAGAATCACCACTGGAGACTTTCAAAACCAACCAAAGGCAGAAAAGAGAGAAGATCAAATGTTGAAGGTATCAAAGAATTTTTTTTTAAAAAAAACAAAAAACAAGGATTCTATACCATACAGAGCACGTACAACAAGAGGAGAAGCCAAAGAGCGTGAGACAGACCCAGAAGAAGATGGAGAGGCAACACCAAAGACACTATGGGAGCATCAAATAATAATGCTTGAGGCCAAGAAAGAGCAAGAATCAGAACGTTGTATCTGATCATAGAGGAGGAGGAGGAAGAGGAGGAGGAGGAGAAAAAAGGAAGAAGACGAAGACGAAGACGAAGAAGACGAAGAAGGAGAAGGAGAAGGAGGAGGAGGAGAAGGAGGAGGAGGAGGAGGAGAAGGAGAAGGAGAAGGAGAAGGAGAAGGAGAAGAAGAAGAAGAAGAAGAAGAAGAAGAAGAAGAAGAAGAAGAAGAAGAAGAAGAAGAAGAAGAAGAAGAAGAAGAAGAAGAAGAAGAAGAAGAAGAAGAAGAAGAAGAAGAAATAATGTAATTTGATTGGACAACATTTGCTGCCTCACCCCCCAGAGCAAAGAGAGAACTCTGTTCGCAAAGGAAGCGTCAAGAAACTCAGATCACCATCTCGGGCCTTGAGATGGTAGCACCCTTGGAAAGGAGGGGAGCAAGGAACAGGGGGAAACGTGGCAGTTGCAGCACCTAAACCAGCCGTTTGGAAGACTTGACAGGCGGTTCTGGACTCTGTTTGGCTTTTTGTTTGGTTTTCAGGGTGGGAAGACATCAGCTGGAGGCTCTCGCTGCCGAGCTCCGTTTATCTGAAGCGTTTTGACCTTGATCATTGGGGTCCCAGGGTCAATGCTTTAAAAATACCATAATTATTGTTATTATTATAATGGCCACTTACTCAGGTGCTTTATAGGCAGGAATGGAGAGAGAGAGAGAGAGAGAGAGAGAGAGAGAGAGAGAGAGAGAGAGAGAGAGAGAGAGAGAGAGCGCTAAAGGCTCAGAAAGCTGGATGCCTCTGAATGGAAAGATTTAGCTGCTTTATTGACTCTTGGAAGGCGGTTGGGCGGCTGAAAGAATTGCGCCACACTTCCCAGAGATGATCACTGAAGCAAGGGGGCAAAAGGATCTGATGAAGAGGCCCCGGAGACGGGGAATCGGCTTTTCAATTCCCCATGCTTGCTTCTTTCCCCACTGGCCGAGCAGGTTGTCCGCTTGGATCTTGGAGAGCTGGAGAACTTCTTTCCGGTTCCCTCGTGGCGATGCTTCTCAGCTCGAAAAAGTTCTCCTCCAGAGAGAACTGGTGAGGGGAGGGACTGTTAAGTAGGGGTGGGAGGAGCCAGGTGGGCTGATGGGTTGTTTGTTTATCCAATTTAGTGGCTGCCCATCTAAGCCACAGGGTAATTCCTTATTAGCACTGATGATGTTCCCTAGTTGGGTCATGAAATGTCTGCAAGGAAACCACCAAGTTCAGAGAGCACCAAGGACCCCACAATCCTCCTCATCCTCCTCCTTGCAAACCCCCCTCCCTTCCAGCACTGATATTGTTCCCTAGTTGGGTCATGAAACGTCTGCAAGGAAACCACCAAGTTCAGAGACCACCAAGGACCCCACAATCCTCCTCATCCTCCTCCTTGCAAACCCCCCTCCCTTCCAGCACTGATATTGTTCCCTAGCTGGGTCATGAAACGTCTGCAAGGAAACCACCAAGTTCAGAGACCACCAAGGACCCCACAATCCTCCTCCTCCTCCTCCTCTTCCTCCTCCTCCTCTCTGCAAACCCCCCTCCCTTCCAGCAGTGATATTGTTCCCTAGTTGGGTCATGAAACGACTGCAAGGAAACCACCAAGCTTGGAGAGCACCAAGGACCCCTCGGTTCATCCCTGCGCTGCAAATATTCTCCTTTATTGGTAATGTCTATCAGGCATCTTGTGCCTGAGATACAAATACTCCGAAAAGACACAAAGGGCGGCTTCTTCTTCTTCTCCTTCTTCTTCTTCTTCTTCTTCTTCTTCTTCTTCTTCTTCTTCTTCTTCTTCTTCTTCTTCTTCTTCTTCTTCTTCTTCTTCTTCTTCTTCTTCTTCTTCTTCTTCTTCTTCGGGAAAGTCCACAGATGTCTAAACAAACTTTACACAGCTGCTGATTTATGAACAGAATTACACGGGGAAGAATTCCCCTTTGTGTTTGCTTGAGAGTGCCATAAATGCACTCGCTCCTGTACATCTTACCTGTACATATTTCATTATCCCCGTGACATCTCTGCAGCGCTGTGACACTGCTGATTTGAACCATTCATTTTTAAAGCATTCATATTTCCTGGATTTTTATGGTCTATTTCAGGACATCTGAGGCTCACTGCTGGGTCGCTTTTTATGAGGAGCTAATAGCAAGGCCTCCGTTTTCCTGGGGTTCAATGAAATGCTTATTAATTTCCTGAATGGATATTGTACCAAGTCGGATAGTATTCTCAGTAACAGAAAGAAAAGAATATTTCCTTTAAGAGGTGAAAACGCTTAAGGTTTCGGATATCGAATGACCTTTATCCCATGTACAACTGGTTGGTTCTGATTTCAACAAATGCATTCATAAATAAAGCTCTGATCAATTATACTGCCTTAGTCACGGAGTGGGGCAGTAATTTAGTGAAAAGAATCCTTCTTTTGGATCTGAGTTTTAATGAGCTAGAAGGCTGTCGCGGAGCAAGCCTGATCAGATTTAAAATAGAATACAGAAGAACACAATAACGGAGTTGGAAGGGACCCTGGAGGTCTTCTAGTCCAACCCCCTGCTCAAGCAGGAGAACCTAAACAATTCCAGTCTCTTCTTGAAGACCTCCAGGGATGGAGCACCCACAACTTCTGGAGGCAAGCCGTTCCACAGGTTAATTGTCCTCACTGTCTGGAAATTTCTCCTTAATTCTACGCTTTGGATTCTAGGTTGGATTTGTCTTTGATTAGTTTCCATCCATTACTTCTTGTCCTGCCCTCATGTGTTTTGGAGCGTAGATCAACCCCTCTTCTCTATGACGGTCTCCCAAATTTTGGAAGACTGCTATGATGTCACCCCTAGTCCTTCTCTTTGTTAGACTAGACATGCCCAACTGCTGCAAACGTTCTTTGTATATATTAGCCTAATCATCTTTTTTTGCTCTTCTCTGCACTCTTTCTAGAATCTCAACCTCTTAGATTTGCACATTATATTAGGTGGCAATGCTATCTGCGTCATTTTTGGCATATGTTTCGGAGCCATTTCCTTATGGCTTAAGAGTACTGTATTCCGTAAACACTTTGTGCAGCTTTTGCTGACACCAGGGTGGAAAAATGGATGCTTCATGAATTTGTTTACAGATAAGGATTGGATATGAGATGAAGGGACACCTGACCATAATCTTATAGGGCAGGCGTCTTCAAACTTGGCCCTTTTATGACTTGTGGACTTCAACTTCCAGAATTCCTCAGCCAGGCCCGCTGACTGAGGAATTCTGGGAGTTGAAGTCCACAAGTCATAAAGGGGGTCATAGTTCCCTCACGCTGACTGAGGAATTCTGGGAGTTGAAGTCCACAAGTCATCAAAGAGAAAGAAACCCTCCCAATTGTTCAAACCTAGCTACCCTCCACCCCCACCGTCCCCAGTTCCCCATGATGGCTGGGGAATTCTGGGAGTTGAAGTCCACAAGTCATAAAAGGGCCAAGTTTGAAGACCCCTATTATAGGGGATGAAGGATTATTACATTTGTTTATACCTGTTGCGATAAAGGTTGGAAATCGTTTCTTTATATATTTCTCTTCTTTTCCTTTGTTATATTCTTTCTTCCTTTCCTGCAGTTTTTATTCTTTTCTCCCCCATTCTTTTCTCTTTCTTTTTCTCAGTTTTTACTACTGCCGTTGAACTTCTTAATACGTATTATACGTTAGAAAACCCTGTCGTGATACAACTGACGCCCTTTGCATAATCCACAGGCTTTGTGGGACGAGATTGGCCAAAGCAACCATCTGTTTCCTCAAGTTACTTATCCTCTCAAGATGATGACCCCCAGCTCAGATTTCCCGATTCTGTGAGGTAATCATGAAAGTTGTCCTTAATCATCAGGGAGAGCCAACAACCTCAAGTGAAACTCATCGGAACATTCTCACGGTGAAAAACCTCAACCTATCATCCAAGATCCTTGGTGGAGCAGTGGGCTAATGGCTCCTTAAGTAACACCAGCTGCCTGCAATCAGTGCAGGTTCAAGTCCCACCAGGCTCAAGGTTGACTCAGCCTTCCATCCTTCCGAGGTAGGTAAAATGAGGACCCAGATTGTTGGGGGGCAATAAGCTGACTTTGTAATAATGCCGCTTTGGGGGGGGCGAAAGCCCTAATAAGCAGGCATATACATAGAATGAAGGCTATTGCTAAGCACATTGGTTTGTGCATCTTAGATTGTAAGCTGCCCTGAGTCTTCGGAGAAGGGCGGGATATAAATGGGATTTTTAAAAAAAATGTCTCCCATGTCTGATGGTCTGAAACTCTTATCAGAATTGGAGTGAGAGGGTGGGTCTCCATCGTCTGCCCGCTTTGCTCCTCCTGAAGCCACCGGTGATTCTGGCCTTGCCTTCCCAAAGTATCAGAAGAGCCCCATGGAGGAAATATATTTCTCCTCCTTTTCTCTTCCAAGAAAACAAGTCAACCAGCCCTCTGGCTTTTGTCGTAATGGTGGATGTGTAAGAGACAATATTTTGCTAAAAGCCCTGGCTGCAGGTTTCAGCTACAGCTTGGGTGGACAAGTCTCAACCTGTTGGGGAAGAGTCTGGTTGAGCAGCCTCGGATGTATGTTTTGAGGGGGGAAATGGAAGGTTTTTTCCTGACAAGCTGACCTGGATGTCTTCCTTGCTGTCTGTCAAAAGCTTCTCTTTTATCTGAGCAGGCCGTCTCCTAGACTGAAGGTGATTTACTGGCCCAATAGTGCTGTTCCCTGTCAAGAGATTGCAATCAGAAAGTCATATTTTGCTGCTAATAAGAGTCTTCTTCTCTCTCCCTGCCCCGGCTCTTTCTCCCGTTGCCTTTTTCAAATATTGTTTTATGAGTCTGATGTTTACAGTCTTCCCGACAAAGAAGCTGTGGCTGCAGGCTGCATTCTATCACCTCTGAACTGTCGCTGATGCTTTGATGCTTAACTCAGAACTTGGAAGGGTGCCATCCCCCCCAAAAAAATCTTTGCTTCCCTCCTGTGTTTTGTAGTATTTCTTTATTTATTCACCTTTGGGTAAATAGCTGAAAAGGCCTAAAGAGTGAATTAATTCGACGACATTCTTTTGCTGAGGGGGTGGGGGTGGGGGAGGAAAAACACAACATCCACAATGCTCACATGTCAAGAATAAAAGAATAACACCGTCATTTTGTTGTTGTTGTTTCACCTTGATGCGCGTTCCTCTTAGGGGTAAGGAAGAGAAAGAAATCGGGGTCTTGGAGGCTTGGGACTTATCGCCACTTGCTCCAGAGAGTAAATCTATCATATATATATATATATATATGTGTGTGTGTGTGTGTGTGTGTGTGTGTGTGTGTGTGTGTGTGTGTGTGTAAATTACTAACAAAGAATTTAGGGAGGCTGATATGCATTTCGGACTCATTAGTCTTCGTGTGTGTGTGTGTGTGTAAATTATTATTTTTTGTTAGCAATTCAAAAAAATATTTTTACACAAATATGATCTGTCACTACTGTGACCACTGCCTGTGGATGGCCTTGGGTTAGGCTGAAACAGGAAATAAGATTTGTCCCATGTTTGGGGCCTAGCAAGGTAATCTAAATACTTAACAAACATTTCACACACACACACACACACACACACACATTTCAATCCCCCCACAAAAAAAGGAGGGGAGGGGACGAGGAGGAGTAAGGAAGGGAGGGGAAGGGAGGGGAGGGAAGGGAAGATAAAATGTATCCAAGATGGATGGTGATTAATATTTATATGTTACTTATATGTAAGGGTGTAGGTGTATACATATGTTGTATGTGGTATGTTTAAATGTGCGTTATGTATGTGTTCATCTATCATCTATCTATCATCTATCATCTATCTTCTATCTATCTCTTTTATCTATCCATCTATCATCTATCTATCTATCCATCATCTATCTATCTATCTATCTATCTATCTATCTATCTATCTATCTATCTATCTATATATCATCTCTTTTATCTATCCATCCACCATCTATCTATCTATCTATCTATCTATCTATCTATCTATCTATCTATCTATCTATCTATCTATCTATCTATCTCTTTTATCTATCCATCTATCATCTATCTATCTATCTATCTATCTATCTATCTATCTATCTATCTATCTATCTATCTATCTATCTATCATCTATCTATCTATCTATCTATCTATCATCTATCTATCTATCTATCTATCTATCTATCATCTATCTATCTATCTATCTATTAATTTTTTCCTCCCATGTGAGAACAGAACCTGTAAAACCATCAAATAAAAAATCATGTCTCTGTATGAGAGTCAAGCATATCCAGGGGAATTAAGCGAAACCTTGTGTTTTCGGATACAAACTTAAGGCAGAAATTGCACTCCTCCACACATCTGCAACCACATCTGTGTCTGCTATTAAGAGAAGGACATGCTTTCCTCGGCAAGTAGTTCTTGTCTTACAGCCATTCATTTAGTGACTGTTCAGAGTTACACCGAAGCACAGGAAAAAGTGACTTATGGCCATTTTTCATGCTTACAACCGTTGGAGCATTCCCACGGTCATGTGATCCAATTTCAGATGCTTGGCAACTGATTCCTCTTTATGACGGTTGCGGTGTCCCTTTTGCAACCTTCTTGACCAGCAAAATCCATGGGGGAAGCCGGATTCCCTTAACAACCGTGTTACTGACTTAACAACTGCAGTGATTCACTTAACAAAGGCAGCAACAAAGGTCGTAGAATGGGGCAAAACTCACTTAACAACTGTCTTGCTTAGCGACAGAAATTTTGGGCTCGACTGTGGTCGTAAGTCGAATACCTGTATATTGGAAGAAGCAGACTCCATTTCTTAATTTACTTCATCATGGCGGGTGAGTTGCCTTATCTCTCTAGCCCTTCCTTTGGTCACCTTCTGCATTATATCCCAAAAGAAGATGGAGTCAACTTCTTCTCCAAAGCACCTGAAGATTATGAAAGAGAAATCCAACCTAGAATTAAGGAAAAATTTCCTGACAATGAAAATTGTTAATCAAGGGAACGGCTTATTTCCAGAGGTTTTACACCACCTTGTAAAAAAGATGCTGAGAGTCTAAAAAGAGTGCAGAGAAGAGCAGCAAAGATTATCAGGGGACTGGAAGCTAAAACGTATAAGGAACGGTTGCTGGAATTGGGTATGTCTAGTCCAGCGGTAGGCAGCCTTGGCTCTTTTATGACTCGTGGACTTCAACTCCCAGAATTCCTGAGCCAACATGGCTCAGCATGGAAACCTCTCCCTTTCCCCTCAGCATGGCTGGCTCAGGAATTCTGGGAGTTGAAGTCCATGAGTCATAAAAGAGCCAAGGTTGCCTACCCTGGTCTAGTCTAACAAAGAGAAGGGCGAGGGTTGACATGATAGCAGCCTTCCAATATCTCAGGGGTTGTCCCAAAGAAAAGGGAGTCAAGCTATTCTCCAAAGCCCCTGAAGGCAGGACAAGAAGCAACGGTTGGAAACATATCAAGGAGAGAAGCAACCAAGGAGAAACTTCCTGATGGTGAGAACAGTTAACCAGTGGAACAACTTGCCTCCAGTAGTTGTGAATGCTCCAACACTGGAGGTTTTTAAGAAGAAACTGGACCACCACTTGTTTGGAATGGTGGTCCTGCCTGAGTAGGAGGTTGGACTAGAAGGCCTTCAAGCTCCCTTTCCATTCTGTTCTTCTGTTCTTCTGTTTTGCAAAGTTGAATGTATTGTTTAAGCTGACATTGCAGGGCTGTGGAGAAAAGATGGGGCGCACCCATTGGAAAGCAAAATTAACCGCCTACGTTTGTTTCACCGGCTGACCAGCCCACACGATTTGGTTGACCTAGCATGAAACAGGGAAGATGATCCAAACATTTCTGCTTATCCTGGTAGTTGAAGGGAGCTGAGCGTCTAAGACTATTCCCATTACTATTTATCTGCTTTCTTCATTGCCAACACAGATGTACTTAAGTTGGGCAGATCTTTTACAAGCTGAAAGGCTGATCGTGAAAAATTAATGGCAACTGTGTGTTAAGCAATATTTTGGCAACAAACAGCCTTGAAGAAATACGCCTCAGCTTTCTTTCCAAAATATTCAAATGTTCAAGCTGTCTTTTCATCTCCTCCTCCTCCTCCTCCTCCTCCTCCTCCTCCTCCCAGGTAAGACATGTAAATGCACATTTTCTGGTGATACAGTTAGGAGTGAATTGTGTTTGTGTATATATGTGTGTGTGAGAGAGAGAATATGTGCTATCTGGGACATTATGGGTGATAATCTTTCCAGCTTCATCAAATGACAACCTGTGATTTTTCTCGTGTCAAGACGCATTTGAAGCCAGGCTGCCCTCTTCACCACCTATAAATATATACGTATATTTTCTTTAGTGGGTGAGGCTGGCCTATTAATCACCTTTCTCATAAAAGTTCCTTTCCTTTGATGGGTGTCAGAGGAAAACCTTCTAGAAGAAGGTGAAGAAGGCAAAGGGGAAAGACAGATGTTTCCAGACAAAGGCTTTTGGCCAACTCTTTGATTCAGCTTTGCTTTTGCCTGGGGTGTCCTTCTTCGTAATGACTTTTTGGATGGTGCTTTTCTGAATGTCATACCTAGCTGTCTTCATTTATTTATTGGATGTATTCCATTGTGTTTATACAAGCACCCAGCTCACAAAATGTCACTCTGGGTGTTGCTCATGATAACTCTCTAAAGCAGAGCTGTCTGGGCTAATAAGACTGGATCACAGCTCCCAATTGCCCAATCTCATTAATTAATAGACCAATGTGTCTAGAAGTTGCAACATGGTTGGAAATGTTTCTCCCCCCACCCACCCCCGCCACCATGAATGGATCGTCTTGAATGAATCATAAAGTAAAAAACAAAACAACGCAGTATTATTCCAAGGTCTCTTTCTGATAGGGCAGAGAAGGAACTCAAGACGTGGGGAGAGAAAAATCTATTATCGCTCTTCTTCCTCCTCTGTGCCCTGAACTTAGGAGAGTTCCGAGATGATCAATACCCAGAAGAGAGCCATAATTTGCAACCGTTGAGTAACAGCACTTTGGACGTTTCCATGGCAACCCACCCGCCAACAACAAGGATGGGTAGTTAGTCAAGATGAGGTTGTTACAACCCTGATGGATTGTAATCATGGGATAATCAGTGTCCTTTCAAAGGCTCTCCTTCAGGGGAGAAAGTAGGAAGAAGGATTTAATTTTTTTTTCTTGCTCCATCTCATTGTCAGATTATTTTGTAAGAAAACATTGTGTCCCGACTTGTCCTGGGTGCTCTCGGAGCTTGGTTGTGTTCTTTCAGACTTTTCATTACCCAAAGTAGATTAACATCGTCAGTGCAGGTTCTCCTTGGTTGGTACATTGTGTTGCTTTACTCTGTTCCTGGAACTTCTGGAAAGTGACCGCCAAGGGGCTCCTGACCAGCAGATGTGGACCACTGAGCAGGACTCCTCAGCTTTGACCCAAGAACCATTGGGAACCAGTCACCGTTGGTTCTTGTAGACCTTCTTTTTGTTCTGTTCCAGCCTACTACCGGCCCTGCAGAAATGTCAGGGACAACCCCTTTTCAATAGTCAATAGGCTGAAAGTTAGCCAACCAAATTTATTTACACAAATGAAACGAAACAGATCCAAAACAGAGCAAAACAAATGCTAACCACGACTAAATCAGAAGCTGTTCATACGGTTGCCTTCAGAAACCAGCCCCTCCCACACATTCCCCTTTTAAACACAGTTTCAAGGCGTGGCTTCTCTTTGCCTCCTCCCGAGGTGCCTCATTGCCTTCCTTTGTTCACTCCGGCTTGTCTGCCTCCTGCTTCGAGCGTCCTTGAACAAAGCCAGCTGTGAATCGTCTTCGTCCAAGCTTTCAGGCTCACACAGTTGGGTCTGAGGAGGAACCAAACGGGAGGGGCCTGCCTGAGAGCTCTGCGATGCCTCAGAACTTTCCTCTGCAGGCTATCCAATCCCCTCCTCCTCCTCCTCCTCCTCCTCCTCCTCCTCCTCCTCCTCAGAATTGTCTGATTCAGCTGCCGAACCCACAGGCTGACACTGAATCACAACACTTTTACCCTATCCAGAAGAACCTGGAAACTGGAGAGAGAGACCTTTCATTGAAGCGGAACTATTTCACAGGGCTACGGCAAGCTTTGGAGTCAATTCCAAGGAGATGCTTCAACGTCCGTCACAAAAAAAAAAAAGTTCTTAAAATCGGACGTGACTCCCTGAACAACTGCCTTCCTTAGTGGCGGAAGTCCGAATCCCCATCGTGGTTGTAAATTGAGGGCTTACCCATCACATTATCCAGTGGTCTTTCTTGACCTAAAGACTTTTCTGGCTACTGGTTTTGCTTTTATTCAGGATCTGAAAGACAGATTGCATTAAGTGAGCGGGGTGTGTGTGTGTGTGTGTGTGTGTGAAAGCTTTGTGGATGGAAATGGCCTGGTGCTGCATGCATAGTGAGAAGGGCTTATTCTCACTTATTCAAAAGCCTGCTTCAATCCTCCTCTTTTTTCAGACCCGACCACTTTTAAAAATATTAAAAACCTGCCGCCGCTTAAACCGGGAGATTAAATAAGTTTAAACTTGATCAGCTCTGCTGGGAGATTTAATTCCAGGAAGACGAAGTGAGCAGAAAGGTGCCTTGTAACAAAAGACACAGCCTCTCCCACCCCCACCCCCCACCCCTATGAATCAGGAGCTAATCACTTAGAAAGCAGTCCAGGTGGGTGGGGGAGAGGAGGGGAGGGGGCATGAGGACCCACGCCAACAGCAGGATCAAGCTTTGCCAAGGGATGCATGGTGGAAGACTGGAAACAGAGGAACAGAAGGGCATCTGATTTCATCCTGGGGATGCTGGGATCAAGGCCTGGAGAAGAATTAGCATCCTCTGTCCAGAGATCTTGTCTCCATGATACAGAAAAGATGCTGAGACTCTAGAAAGGCCGCAGAGAAGAGCAACAAGGATGACGAGGGGATTCAAGGTTAAAATGTACGATGAATGATTGTGGGAACTGGGCATGTCTAATTCAGGTTGCCAAGCGAAAACATTTGTCCAGTGGCCTATGCCCCATTTTACAACCTTTCTTGCCACAGGGGTCTTCATACCGTCCCAGACAAACGGTTGCCCAGCCTCTTCTTGAAAGCCTCCAGTGATGGAGCACCCACAACTTCAGGTGGCAAGTCGTTCCGCTGGTTAATTGTTCTCCCTTGTCAAGAAATTTGTAGGTTGCTTCTCTCTTTCAACCCTCCTCCACCCGCTAATTCCCGTCTTTCCCATATTGTCGGACTTTTGCTGGTGACCTTATCTGTCCAGTTCCTGCCGTGAAAATTCATTGAGGGAAAAGGGCTTCATTTGGCCAAGCGATCTTAACGCGAGGAGACTGAAGCATCTGAAATTTTCGAGAAGAGCCTTTCCCATAATTTTGATGCTTAGGAAGGGGATATCCGGGAGCGGGCTGATCCGTGGAGCAGAAACACCTGCTACCTCAGGAGAGTTGATCTGTGTTCCTCTCAACCCCGAGACTACATTCAAGGGTACCACGTCTTCCTTCCCCAGCTTGCTGACAAGTGAACTTGGAAGCTGGTCCTTCTTAATTGCTAAGCGGTGCATTTGTTCTTGCATTAGCGTTGGCTGTTTTTTTGCAGGACCCTATTGCAATTTCAATCCCAGGCCGAAGGCCCCCTAAGTGCCTCGCGAGGCACTCTTTAATGTACAGTTTGTATATATATCCAAATCAATACATTAGTGATGAATATTAACAAACTGGGAGAAAGCACTAGCTGATGGGAATCGCCCCCTTCTCGATTGCTGCTCGATTCAGGTAGAAAAGCCATTAACCGCAAATGGTTCTGCTCTGCCGTGCGCCGACACATCTGAGCCAACAACAACTTTCTACCCTTCCACAAGTTCCTCTCTTACTTCTGAAGTCCTACAGAGGAAGCGAGCAACACGGTGTGTGTGTGTGTGTGTGTGTGTGTGTGTGTGTGTGTGTGTGTAACTTTTGGATACCCTGAATGTCTACACAGATTCTCAGTCATCCAGTTATCCCAAAGGTGCTTTTTCAACTGGGCTTCCTTATTTTTCCTTATTTTTCTTGGAAGACGTGTCGCTTCGGAAGCGGAAGAAGCTTCTCGGAGGTACCACTTTACAATGCTTTGGTAAGGCCACACCTGGAATACTGCATCCAGTTTTGGTCACCACGATGTAAAAAAGGCAGTTTATTGCTTTCACACTTGGGTGGTGGGTTTTTTTTCCGTTTTTTTTTGTTTTGGAGACAAGATCCAGGAAAAGTAAGTGCCTTGCTAAAGATAGGCCAAACTCACCCTCACCCCCGCTATGGCTTTGCCTCAATTTGCCCGCTCTGTCCCAACATGCAATCATCATCATCATCACCAGAATTGGAAGGTCTTCTAATTCAACCTGCTCCTCAAGCAGGAAACCCAACACTAGCAAAGCAAAATAGAAAGTGGTCTTTGCTGGCCCTACCCGGGTCCTTCAGGAAAATGAGGGAAACTTGGGCAAGTGAAGGTCCAGTGACGGTCAAGGGAGAACCTCCTTGGAAGAATGGAGCCCAGGAACTAAACTTCATTGTCCAATAGGGACTTTTGCACCTTCAAAGGACAACTGTCCATCCTGCTCTTCGTTGGCTTGACATCCTTCTCGTCAGTTGAGTCTTCCTTGTAGCATTAGCCTGTGGGGACATCTGCTGGACAGAAGGAAAAAATCTCCGACTCTTCATAAGATTAGAGCAGTGGTTTTCGACCTTGGTGACTTTTAAGAGTGGGTGGACTTCAGCTCCCAGAATTTTACAGCTAGAATTCTGGGATAAGGAAGCCCATCCATCAGCTCCATTGATGCTTGGAAAAATGCTCTTGGGTTTTGATTTACACCAGTCACTTTCCATCCAAGGTGGACAGCAGGACCAACTCAAGGTTGACTCAGCCTTCCATCCTTCTGAGGTCAGTCAAATGAGGACCCAGATTGTTGGGGACAATAGGCTGATTCTGTAAACCCTTGGAGAGGGCTGTAAAGCACCATGAATATGTATAAAAATCTAAGTGCTTGCTCTACTCTACTCTACTCTACTCTACTCTACTCTACTCTACTCCACTCCACTCCACTCCACTCCACTCCACTCCACTCCACTCCACTCCACTCCACTCCACTCCATATTTTCTATTCTATTCTATTCTATTCTGTTCTGTTCTGTTCTGTTCTGTTCTGTTCTGTTCTGTTCTGTTCTGTTCTGCTCTGCTCTGCTCTGCTCTACTGCTATCCCCTGCCTCCCCACTCTGAGCAGATATGACTGGGGAAAGACAGTCATTCAAACGATCTGATCAATGCCCCAGAGGTTCTCCATCACTTAAAAAGTACACCAAGCTGCATCCATTCACTCTATACAGGAGGTTGATGGCTTTCTCTATCACAAATTCTCCTTTTGTTGCTGTTACTAAAAGCCACTTTCCTGGCTGTACTGCCAGATCTAGAGACGGGCGCCCATTGTCTTAGAAGCAGGAAATACTCAGCGATGGGTTAAGCAGTGATTTTGTAAGGGGTGGGTGGGAAGGGGGCTAAAAGCCAAGCTGTGAAGCTACAAAAAAAAGCTATTATAGATAAGCAGCTCCTGATAAAAGTGACCACTTAGGACAGGGGTCTTCAAACTCGGCCCTTTTATGACTCATGGACTTCAACTCCCAGAATTCCTCAGCCACCATGCCTGGCTGAGAAATTCTGGGAGTTGAAGTCCATGAGTCATAAAAGGGCCGAGTTTGAAGACCTCTGACTTAGGACATATCTGCATGCCAGAAGCATTCCAGCTGTCCCCATAACAAGGACAGCCATGGGCACATTCAGTCAAGTGAGTTTGCATGCATTGACTGGGCACCTCCCTGGAGTCGGGCTAGTGGACACAATCCAGCAATGCAACAAACTAAATCTAATCGACGCAATCTAGAAAAAAGGGCTCTTCTGTTTTGGCGTTGTATTCTATTCCATTCTATTCACAAAATTTCCGAAAACTGACTAAAGGCCAGGAAATAAAACTGACAAAAAATAAAGAAGGGAAAATAAACAACAGTTAAAGAAGATCATCGGTCGCCACTGTCCAAGAAACTGAATCATATAGGAGTTGGCCAACCCCAGGTCTTAAGTCCTGTTAGGTTGGAGATCGTGAAGATAAGCATCCCTTAAGTCAAGCTCAAGGCCTTTAATTACTTAAATCGTTACTAATTATTTTCCTGGGCTCCAAGATCACCGCAGATGGGGACTGCAGCCAAGAAATGAAAAGACGCTTGCTCCTGGGGAGGAAAGCCATGGCAAATCTAGACAGCACAATAAAAAGCAGAGATGTCACCCTGCCAACAAACGTGCGTATAGTCAAGGCTATGGTCTTCCCAGTTGCAATGCATTGCAGTGAAAGCTGGACCATAAGAAAGGCTGAGCGCCAAAGAATGGAGGCCTTTGAACTATGGTGCTGGAGAAGACTCCTGCGAGTCCCTTGGACTGCGAGGCGATCAAACCGGTCAGTCCTAGAGGAGATCAACCCTGACTGCTCTTTAGAAGGCCAGATCCTGAAGCTTACCCTCAAATCCTTTGGCCACCTAAGGAGAAGGAAGGACTCACTGGAGAAGAGCCTAATGCTGGGAAAGGTTGAGGGCAAGAGGAGAAGACGGGGACGACGGAGAATGAGGTGGCTGGATGGAGTCACTAGGCGTGAGCCTAAATGGACTCCAGAAGATGGTGGAGGACAGGAAGGCCTGGAGGAACATTGTCCATGGGGTCGCGATGGGTCGGACACGACTTCGCAACTAACAACAAAAACATTCAGTGCCTTCTCTTCTCTCCCCACCAGCTTTGATCGCAGCAGGTTGTGTGTTTAAGGCACCCTTTCAAAAGTCACAGGCCACGGAGCCACATGCACGTAACCCCCTCTTCCCCTCTAAATGTTCCGTCCTTGCAGATACTCCAAGAACTTGCCCTTGGGAGGCCACTGCTGTGTTCCTCCGGCACAAAAATGGACTAGCGACAAACAGCCCACACCCCAACCTCCCTGTTCAGGAACTATAATTAACCAGCCTCTGTACCTAGCATCACTTCACCCTGCTGCCTCTTAACAGGGTCCATGACCCTGGACGAAATGTCTCTCCTACGAGCAGTCATTCCTCAATTTCCTTGGGCTGATTCCCCCACCCACCCACCCATGCCTTTCCCCAGGCACTAATGAAATTACAAATTGTAACTGATTACCCAGTGGGTACATTAACTAGCCAGGCCTACATCTTAGCAGTGGGGCTGACCTTTGCCGGATGAAATGACAAAGCTTGGTGTGTTGTGGAGGAGGAGGAGGAGGAGGAGGAGGAGGAGGAGGAGGAGGAGGAGGAGGAGGAAGGAAGGAAGGAAGGAAGGAAGGAAGGAAGGAAGGAAGGAAGGAAGGAAGGAAGGAAGGAAATTTGTCCAAAAGCTGGCTGATTTGTCATCAAAGGCTGACTCCTAGTGGCTCTACTCAAGCACTTCACCTGTTTTATGAATTGCAAAATAACCCAGTTGGACCTTGGAGATCTAGTTAGTAGTCACACCCCTTACTCAAGCAAGAAACCTTATTCTGTCCCGGAGAAATGGCTGTCCCATCTCTTCCTGAAAACTTCCAGTGATGGAGCACCCACAACTTCTGGAGGCCAGCCGTTCCACTGATTCATTCTTCTCATTGTCAGGACGTTTCTTCTTAATTCTAGCCTGGCTCTTTCTTGGACAAATTTCCATCTTTTTATCCTGCAGAATGGCCGGCAGCCAGCTAGAACTTACTAAGAATCCTGCCTTGAGATGCCCTCTTCTCTCTCTCTCTCTCTCTTATTTATTTATTTATTTATTTAGTTGCATTTGTATACCGCCCTTTCCCTGAGGACTCAGGGCGGTTTACAGGGAATTAAAATCAAAACATACAAAAGTTAAAACCAGTTAAAAAGCATTAAATTCACCCTGTACACTAAAAACCCCAGTTAAAATTTTCTCCTCAGCCTGGGCCGGAAAGCTCAAAGAGCCAGGTCTTCAGGCCCCGGCGGAATGATCGGAGGTCGGGGGCAGTCCTCAGCTCCACCGGCAGCTGGTTCCAGAGGGCAGGCGCTCCCACTGAGAAGGCCCTATCCCTGGGTGTCACCCGCCGGCAATCTCTCACCGGCGGAACCCTGAGCAGAGCAACCTCTTCCCCCACCCCCCCACCGCCCTCCGTTGTTGTTTTTTGGAGAGGGGGGAAATGTTGTCATTTGGCAGCTGTGTCCCCTTCTTTTGTTTTGCATTCAGACAGGCCAGCTGACTCCTGGCAAGAACAGAGGTAATGTCACGGGGAACGAGGCAACGCTGGGAAGTTCCAGTGGTGGCTTTATCTGAAAATCATTTCTCATAAGCTTCTGGGGCTTCCTGAACCTGGGCAGACTGGTCGTCTGGAAACTCAGTTTGGGTTAGATGCAGAAGTGCCAGTCCAGAGAGCGATGGAGAACTGTGGTCTTCCAGAAGGAAGCCAGCTTTGGCCAACTCCCTTCTGAGCATGCAACCTTGATGGTGGGTCAAAACTGGCACTTCTGATCAGATGCGTCATGATGGGGTTGCGTTCAAGAGGAAGAGGAGGCGAACTTCAAGACTCCTGTAACCTTACAATAAAGGTAGCGTTAACGTTCAGGGCTGGTGCTTCTTCTCTGCACCATCTTCAAAGGCTGACCTCCATCTTGCAAGTCTGAAAGTGCATGTCTTGCCCGCCTCGCCTTTGCAGTTCAAGAAACTTTTTCCTCCTTTTTTTGGGGTGCACTATTTTTTTCCCCCCGTGTGTGTGTGTGTGTGTGTGTGTGTGTGTGTGTGTGTGTGGTTAGAGTTGAACGTACGTTTTTGTTTTGTTCCATTTTGTCTGTTTGTCTGACTGTATTCTGTATTTTATTCTCGGTGATAAGACGATAAACTTATAAAAAGAAACGGAGGTTCTGAGCGGTTTGCCATGTCCCATGCCTCCTCCTGGCTAAGCTGCCTCTCTTCCTCTTCCTCTTCCCTCTTCTGTTTCTTGCAAACATCCTCAGTGACCATCAGTTTCACACCCAAGGATGAGATCAAGGGGAGTGTCACGTCCGATTTATTGGAAGCAAGTCAGTGCTTTTTTTGTAAAAGAAAAAGGTGCCGGAACTCACACGTGTCATACAACCCGCCTTGCCTACCCTACAAGGTTCCATCCCAAAAAAGGTGCCGGAACTCCGTTCTGAGCGTTCTATGACAAAAAAAGCCCTGGATAGATAGATAGATAGATAGATAGATAGATAGATAGATAGATAGATAGATAGATAGATAGATAGATAGATAGATAGATAGATAGATAGATAGATAGATAGATAGATAGATAGATAGATAGACAGACAGACAGACAGACAGACAGACAGACAGACAGATGATATAGATAGATAGACAGACAGACAGACAGACAGACAGACAGACAGACAGACAGATAGATAGATAGATATGGATGGGTGGATAGATAGAAAAAAGATAGATGGAAGATAGATAGATAGATAGATAGATACACTGCTTTTTTTGTAAAAGAAAAAGGTGCCGGAACTCACACATGTCATACAACCCGCCTTGCCTACCCTACAAGGTTCCATCCCAAAAAAGGTGCCGGAACTCCGTTCTGAGCGTTCTATGAGAAGAAAAGCCCTGGGAAGCGTCACATTTTGCCGATTTAAACAAGCAGGTATCAACAAGCATTCCAAACTGAAGTCACTGGGAAAAGGAGAACCGCAAACATCCAGTGACCTGTAGCTGTTTAGGGTGGGGGGGGGAAAAATAAAATAACACCCCCCCTTCCCTCTTTAAAAGAATTATTTTTCTAGGAAGTTTGTCTCTCTGGGCATTTGAGCGTAACATTTATTTGCATTGGTGGAGCAGTGGGCTAATGCCTCCTTAAGTAACACCAGCTGCCTGCAATTAGTGCAGGTTCGAGTCCCACCAGGCTCAAGGTTGACTCAGCCTTCCATCCTTCCCAGGTAGGTAAAAGGAGGACCCAGATTGTTGGGGGCAATTAAGCTGACTTTGTAATAATGCCGCTTGGGGGTGTGTGTGAAAGCCCTAATAAGCAGGCATATACATAGAATGAAGGCTACTGCTAAGCTTGTAAGCCGCCCTGAGTCTTCGGAGAAGGGCGGGATATAAATGGAATTAAAATAAAATAAAATAAAATAAAAATTTGCGCTGAAGTCAAGTGGGCCAAAAAAAAAAAAAGAATCGGCTATCTGCCTGTTGGCAAAGAGTTACCAAAGCAATCAGATTCAAGAGCCGTGGTGGTGCAGTGGCTAGAATGCGATATTGCAGGCAGACTCGTGCCCACCGCCTGGAGTTCGATCCTGACCGGCTCAAGGTTGACTCAGCCTTCCATTCTTCTGAGGTGGGTAAAATGAGGATTCATATTTTGGGGCAAGAGGCGGACTCTGTAAACTGCTTAAGAGAGGGCTGTAAAGCACGGCGAAGTGCTATGTAAGTCTAAGTGCTATTGCTATTTGAGACACGCAGAAATGGGTAGCTGTAACTAGTTAAAACTCTCTTGCAAATCAAATGTTGAGAGATGGAATCTTCTTTCTTTGAAAACAGTAAAGTTCTCCCACTTTTTTTTTCTCCTCTCCTAGGATTGATTTCAAACTCTCCAAAATATCCTTTTCTTGACATACAGTAAGGGATGATTAAAGATATTGGCCCAATGAGCAGACTAAAAGGTAAAGGTAAAGGTTCCCCCGCACATGCATGCTAGTCGTTTCCAACTCTAGGGGCCGGTGCTCATCTCCGTTTCAAAGCCGAAGAGCCAGCGCTTGTCCGAGGACGTCTCCGTGGTCCTGTGGCCGGCATGACTAGACGCCAAAGGCGCACGGAACGCTGTTACCTTCCCACCGGAGTGGTCCCTATTTTTCTACTTGTATTTTTACGTGCTTTCGAACTGCTAGGTTGGCAGAAGCTGGGACGAGTAACAGGCGCTCACTCTGCTATGCGGCACTCGGGATTCGACCCGCCAAACTGCCGACGTTCTGATCGACAAGCTCAGCGTCCTAACCCACTGAGCCACCGCGTCCCTTAATGAGCAGACTAGACTTACTTAATTGAAAGTCTATGGAGATTTTCAGCCATCCAGGTCACGGTTGTCCCAAAAGTGCTTTTTTCAAAAGGCAACGGAACTTTTATTGTTGTTTCCCATCCCCCCTCTGGAAGTTGCTTCACTTCTTCAGTTCTGATAGTTCAGTTAAAACTGAAGAAGCTTCTTGGATGAGAAGCGAAATGCCTTCAAGGAAAAACAAAGTCCAGTCGCCTTTTGAAAAAGCACTTTTGGGGACATATTTATCTGAACATCAAATCCACTCTCCTAAGTAGAGAACCTATTTTCAGGTTAATGCAGGTGACAATGTCATCTTGAGCTTGCAGTATTTTAACATTTTACTAGCAGTTGCTTATCAACAGATTTCTAGTCTGGCTTCTGCGTCTGGATCACCAGCTTAAATAACGGCGATATGGCGAAACAGTTAAAATTACTGCAATAATAGGAGTCTGGCTGGCTTTGTATTCCAGTTCTAAAATGGATATCTTCAGTACTTTGGAAGTCATTTTTTACAATACATTCAGTGCTAAACAACATCATACAAACGGGGCTGCAGCTGGGTTTAACAGAAAAAGCCACCAGCGAGAGGATTTTTATGGGAAACTAATAAAAAAGTTAACCATCTCCTTCTGTCTCCCCGTTTCAGATTTAATTTCTGGTCGCTCTTCCCCTCCTTCCTCAAAACTTGTGCAGAAAAATAAAAAGTAATTTGGGATTTAATTGGGAGCACTAGGAACAGCAAACGGGAAGGCGGCAAAACCAAACATGTCTTTTAATACATTGGGACTGTCGTTCACTGCTTTCCCAAGCACCTCCGTATTGTTTCAAACTAAATTTTTTTGGTATTTGTATATCAAAAACTCCTTCGCTGTAAAACTGCTTTGGACTTTTTCATTAAGCAGGATATGCGGAAGAATTCAGTAAATTCCAGAGAGAAGAAATCCAACAGTGAATAGAAGGCTCTCCTACATTTAATTCAGTTTATTCAATGAGCCATATTTTCATTCAGTTGGCGGGGCTTGCACAACACATTGGAAATCATAAACCAGGATTCTTAAGCTCCCAAGGCCAGCGTTCACACAGCCCAGCGTGTGGCTGATTGTGTGGTGCATAAAGCAAATTCCCTGTATTGGAATGGCTAAGGTACTTTTGTACCTGTGATTGAAAGGAATTTTTGCACTAAATTCTCGCAGGATGGACTGCCGGTGGAACCTCCATCAGTCAGAATCTATGACAGGATAGTGGTTTGGAAATAATTTGGAGAAAGGGTCTACTCTGTCATGTGTTCAGGAGTATGATTGTAGCTGTCTGCAATTCCTCAAAGTTGTTGTTTTCTTTACATTCTACGACTGCAGCTTGCTCTGAGCCCAGAAAAAGATGCGGCTGCTTTAAAGAGAGATGCAGAGAGATGCATTTCTTGGAATCAAATCTGAAGCATTATATCATTCTCTTGAAAATTCTTTTGGGGTAATCTCTGGCCAAAAAAAAAAATGACCAAGAAGTCCTTTGTATTAATTCAACAGGCACAGCTGCCCTTTTTTGCATGGTGTGACATGACAGCTTTTGCCTCTCCTACAGGAAAATACTCAGCAAATCCACCGAGAAAGAGCTGCGGTTGATCGTTGTAGCCAGCGTAAAAGAGAATGGTGAAATTATCGGTGCAAGGAAAGTATATTTTGACAAGTTTCTTTACATCGTTTTTTTTAGGGACCAAAAAAAGAAAAGAAAAAAAAAAGATGGCACATTGACAGTAAAATGGGAAAGATCTGATCGCTGCACTTGCTTTTGTTACAACTTCAAAAAGCTTTTGCCTTTCCACGTTGGTCTCTTTCCTGCATTGATGCCTTAATTAATGAATCCCATGTCTGCATGGTTTTTTGATTCTTTCCTAGCCAGCTAATGTAGCAAACTCCAACGTCCTGTCAGAAAATGCCATCAGCCCAGGGTGTTGTTTCCCCCCCCCCCCGAAGATCCATTTAATCCAATGCCTTAAAAGGGAGGATTTATGAGACCCTTAGAACTCTCTGTGAACTCCAAAATGAGGACCTATGGATTTTGGGAAGACACAAGCTTCATTAGTACAATGCTCAAGGATGCTCTTCCAGTATTTGAGGGACTCTCACAGAGAAGAGGGAGTCAACTTTTTCTCCCAAGAACCAGAGCGCACGACAAAAAAAAACAGGGATGGGAACTTGTTAAAGAGACATCCAACCTAGGAGAAATTTCTTGAGAGACAGAACAATTGATCAATGGAAAAAGTTTGCTTCCAGAAGCTCTGGCTGCTCCATTAACCGGAGGTTTTCCAAAACAGACCGGGTGGTATAAGATCAGCTACCGTAGCAGAGGGCTCGACTAGATGATCATTTCTAGGTCTATGATTCCATGTCCTCCATGATCTAAATGGAAGTTGCCAAATCTAGAATTTGTCCTCACGTCCCAAGCAGTTAAGAACAAAATCTATTTCCTCTCCATCACCGCCTCTGCTGATGATGTTACAGTAATTGAGACTAAAGTCAACTCAGCTGGAAACCCACGCAAAGTTTCAGTAATTCAATAATTTATTCATCTAAAAAAGTGTGTAAAAGTATATAGCTCTCATCCACAAGGTATATATGAATGACATTTAAAATGGGAGATTTTTATTATTATTATTATTGGTTCTTCTTTTTATCAAAGTCTCTCTCTTTTTTTTTTTAAGTGTATTGTACCAGCGATATACTGTTAAAGATTTAAAATGAACTCCACGTAGTTCTTTTGTCTGTTTTGTTTTGTTTCAAATTGGCTATATATAAAAGAGGGTCACTGCAAAATGCTTAAGGAAAAGAAAATCAAAACTCTCCCAAAGAAATGTACAGCCTTTACATTTAAAAAAAGGTTCGGAAATATACATACTAGCATGCTGGACAACCGTGCGCTCACCCCACCCCGCCCCCCCACCCCTTTTTGCTCAAACTGTACTCATTCTGATTTTCCGTATGATTTCTAAAATTAGAAACTAAAAAAAATAAAATAATTTTTCACTCTGTAGGAAATCCAGGGCTTGTACATTTCAGATTAATTCAGTAAAAAACCCACAAGTAAAATAATGCATATTTAAAGGGAAATATACAGATTTTTTCACACTGAAGGTACATAAGATTTTTTTTTCTTTTTAAAATCTATTGCCATTCATTTATTTTGCACAAAAAATGTATAAATATGTTACCAGTTTCTCTTAACTTAAAAAAAATTAAATAAAAACAACATCAGATGAAAACTACTCCTTATTAACCCCTTCCCCATATTTATGGATTGAGGGGTTTGTTTTTTTTAAAATTTTTGCATTAGAATTGGATCTCGGGGGGGGGGAGAGAGAAGTCACCCCTTAATAAAAAAAACCAGCCCATTAAAAAGCCAACCCAACTATAATCCAAAATTCAGGCGAATCTTGGGAACAAATAACCCCAAAATGTTAAAAGATAACTTTACATAGTTTTGCTCACCAAGGTTGTTTTTTTTGTATACAAGTTTACAATCTTCATCTTTTAATGCTCTTCAAAAGGCCTTGAGAATTTTCCTTCCCGATTAAGAAAAAATAGTAATGTAACATTTTTTTTTAAAATCCATTTTACACTGTATACATTAGATACAAATGGTTTTCGATACATCTGATTTTTCCCCCCCTCCCCTTCCTATACATTGCAAAAACTCCTCCAGGTGGGCAGCCTGGAAAAGAGAATAATAAGAGCGATCCATTTACAGGGTCTTCTTCTGACCAATCCTTTCCCACCTTGCATGGGATTATTAATAATAATAATAATAATATTAATAATAATAATAATAATAAATCTGATTTAAACATTACATCATCGTTTCAAGAAAAATATTTAAATTCATAGAAATTTTCATATTTTTTTTTCCTTTTCCTTTTTCTTTCATTTAACCAGAAGAAGAGAGAGAAGACGTTTGGAAGAAGTTCAAAAATGCTAAAGGATCCTTTAAGGGTGGCCGTGACGACCAAGTCCCGCCCCCTTTTCCCCTTAAAAGCAGCCTTGGCCTGTCAGTGCTAGAAATGGGAACGCCCCCTTCGATGGCCTCCAATCCGAGGAGTCGTTCGAACCAGGGGCCTCCTACCTGGGCAGCTTTTAAGGCTTGTGGACTTCAACTCCCAGAATGCCTCAGCCAGCAGGGGAGTTGAAAAACCCACAAGCCTTTTAAAAGCTGCCCAGGCTGAGGACTTCTGGGAGTTGAAGTTGTCAAGTTTGGAGACCTCCCGATTCAAACAATTTAATGGCTTTAAGCTTTTCTTTTTTTAAAACAAACAAACCACCAACCGAATCCTGGCGCCAACTTCTTAACTAAGTCAAGCTTATGCTTTCCACCACCACCCGCCACGCCTACTCGGCGTCCTTTTATTTTCCATATTAATGCAATAAAGTCGCTTTAAAAAAAAAAACCTCCAAAATCTCTCTCGCGGAGATTGGAAGGGGCGGAGTGAATATGCACATCATCGTTATCGAAATTTAGGTCCATCTTGAGTGTGGATACGCAGATGGGGGATGCTGGGGGGGGGGGAAAAATCCACATTGATCAAATTGGAAGTTTTTAAGAAGAGTCTGGACAGTCATTTGTCCGGAATGGCGTAAGGTCCCCTTCCTTGCCTGAGCAGGGGGTTGGACTAGATGACCTCCAAGGTCCCTTTCAACCCTATTATTATTATTATTATTCTGTTCTAAACACCTCCTTAAACTTTCCTTTCCATTTCCACCCCTTCCCCCACTTTTTCAGGCGGTTTCCACACTTGAAGCAGCCAGTGATGTCTCTTCCAGCATACACCTAGAACTACACCTCCCAGGATTCTCAGCCCCTGCCCCAAACGATCCTCGCTACGGACGGCTTCCGGGTGATGCTGATTCCCAGCACATCTTGATGCTGTCAGATTGGAAAAGGCTGTTTTCGTGTGTTCCATATTTTTTCCCACTGGTTTGGGCTATTTTGCATGGGGTTGTCAGTTATCTGATTGACTTAGAATTAATTTGCCGGCAGGCTTCCTTAACTCCAAAAAAAAAAAAATTTTTTTTCTTTTAAAACAAAAGGTGACTCTTTTGAGTTCTTCTTCAGTGGCTCGTTCAAACTGCTCCGTCCCACCCCACCGGAAACGTCTCGTTTTTCCCCCACCCACCCCAATTTCTAGGCTAAAAAGCGAGAGGTATACCAAAAAAAATAATAATAATAAAATAAAATAACCCCACTTCTCGGTGAGATGGGAGTCGGATCGCGTGCTCTACCTGCTCCTCTATAATTTAATAGCCCCTATAAATAAATTAAAAAACAAAACAATAAACTGGACAAACGTCAGCATTGTCTCCAGAGCATTCGTATCTACATGGATGGGGGAGGAGGGGGCGCAAAAGAAAAAGAAAAAAAAAATCCCCCCCTCCCACATTCATTCAAATCCAATCCAGTCTGTCAAGGAGTTCCAGGTACACCGAAAAGTTAAAAACAAAAAAAAAAATCTCATCTATTTTCCGACTAGTAGAGGCCGCATTGATGCGACGGTTTTTCCAAGGAAAACGGCAGAGGCTTTGGGGTCAGCCCGACTGGTCGCGACAATATTTTGCTTTTTCTCCGGCAGAGATCCATGCACAGAAAAAGGGGAGAGAGAGAGAGAGAGAGAGAGAGAGAGAGAGAGAGAGAGAGAGAGAGAGAGAGAGAGAGAGAGAGAGAGAGAGAGAGAGAGAGAGAGAGAGAGAGAGAGAGGGGGGGGGGAACGAAAAATGAAATGAAAGACGTTATGTTTTTCGCCGTGATGCGTAGGTTCTGTAAAGTTCAGCCGGCGAATTAACACTGCCTCAAAGTTGTAATACATCAGCTGCCTGAAAGCCTGGTCAGAGTGGCTTGAGGGTGTCCCGTTTTTTTGTGGACTCCGATCCCGCGGGAGAGAATTCTCCTGCTTGTTGAGGAAAAAACTGGGAGCGCCGCTTAGCCTTCCTTCAGACTCGCCAGGGATCCGAACTCTTCTGCAGGCTGTGTGGCGGATTCTCCGAGTGGCAAGGGGAGCTTCGGCTTGCCCCCATCCCGGCGATTTAAAGGATGTTCATGATGGCGTTGTAGAGCTGAGTGAGCACCACAAAGTGAACAGGAAGGCAGGAGCCACGATCCTGGGTCGCTGGGTTGCAAGTCAGCCACGACAAGGCGTTGTATTGTTCCAGGACAAACCTAGAGAAGGGGAAAGGAGGTGAGGGGTTGGTGGGGGTGGGGAAGCTGCTGGAGGGATCTGCTCTGATCCCGAGGTTCACGCAACTAAGACGATCAAAGGCCTGGCGGCTAAAAGATATGAAGAACGGCTGCGGGACTTGGGTTTGGCTAGTCTAAAGAAAAGAAGAAATGGGGGAGACGTGATAGCAGCGTTCCAGTATCTGAGGGGCTGCCACAAGGCAGAGGGGGGCAGGTTGTTCACCAGAGCACCAGAGGGCAGGTCGAGAAACAATGGTTGGAAACTGATCAACCTGGAATTAAGGGAGGAGGAGGAGGAGGAGGAGGAGGAGGAGGGTGGGGAGGAGGAGGAGGAGGAGGAGAGTGGGGAGGAGGAGGAGGAATAGGAGGAGGAGGAGGAGGAGGACGATGGCTGTGGGGTCCTTGGTGCTCTCTGAGCTTGCTTGTTTTCTCGCAGATGTTTCAGGACCCAACTAGGTTACATCATCAGTGCTAGAAGGGAGTGGGGTTTGCTCTCTGTTTATATACCAGAGCAAGCCCACTTGCACTGATGTTATGTAGTTTGGGTAATGTAGTTTGCAAGAAAACAACCCAACTCAAAGAGCTACACCAAGTTGCTTCCACTCCTGATGGCTACACAAACACGGCTACTCTGTTATATTAGCAACAACTTCCTACCTAGCCCAACCAATAACCCACTTAGCCTCTTCTCCAAACTTAACCAGGTCTGAATCTTCCTTAAGCCTTTGATGCTCTCTGAGCTTGGTGGTTTCCTTGCAGACGTTTCGTGACCAAACTAGGTAAGATCATCAGTGCTAGGTGGTGGGGCTGAAGATGTTACCTAGGTTTGGTCACAAAACGCCTTCAAGGAAACGACCAAACTCAAACTAGGGATTTTTCAAAGCGATCGACAACATTTGGGTCGATTTTCGACAGCAGAGGGCTGCTCCGAGACCAACCTTTGCGTGATGGCTAACACAAAGCCAGAAGTTCCATTACCTTAGGACATCTGATGTGGTTTTGGAGTCCAAGGGATGGGGGACCCTCTGGGAAGTCCGGGCAGGAAGGAGTTCATCGGTCTGCGCTACAGAGATGTGATGATGTAGTGATGCCTATCAGGAAGCAGAACACAGGAGCGTGGGGTTGAGCAATGCACATCCTTCTGTGACCAACCCCCCCCCAAACTAGGGCGGCTTCCCATGTGGTCCCGCCCCGAGGGAATAGCAAAAACCAACCTTGAGAAAGAGGGGACACTGTTTCTGAGCTTGAGGACAGGAGGACCAGAACCACTGTGGGAGATTCCCGGCTTTGGCAGTGGAAACGAAGTAGCCCAGGGCGAGGGGCTGCTGCTTCAGTTCTTCGGGGGCTTCCCGGGAAAGGAGACGCTCCCCTTGGCTCTGAAAAATCAAGGGGAGAAGGGCAATGCAGGTCAGGGCCTGGAGCATGCAGGTATCCATGGTGCTCGCCCAAATGGAGCAACAGCATCAGTGCTAAGGGAGGAGGAGATTGGGGTCCTTGGTGCTCTCTGAGACTGGTGGTTTTCCTGCAGACGTTTCATGAGACATCTAGGAGGAGGAGGAGGAGGAGGAGGAGGAGGAGGAGGAGGAGGAGGAGGAGGAGGAGGAGGAGATTGGGGTCCTTGGTGCTCTCTGAGATTGGTGGTTTTCCTGCAGAGGTTTCATGAGACATCTAGGCAACAGCACCAGTGGCGGAGGAGGAGGAGGAGGAGGAGGAGGAGGGAGGAGGAGGAGATTGGGGTCCTTGGTGCTCTCTGAGATTTGGGGTTTTCCTGCAGAGGTTTCATCAAACTAGGCAACACACGAGTTCCTGCTCCGAGCACTGATGACATTATCTAGTTGGGTAATGAAAGGTCTGCAAGAAAACCGCCGAGCCCAGAGAGCATCCAGGACCCCAGCTTGGAAACCCTGGAAGAGATCTCCACTTGGTCCGATTTCCTTTCTTCATGTGATGTAGCGGGACAGCCCCGGAGAGCATCAAAAGCAGCCTAGCCTGCTTCAGCACCAAACACAACACCCTTAGCGTGCCAGAGAGGGCAACCCTGGCTTGCGAATTGGAAGCAATGTCCGATTTCCTTTCTTCATGTGATCAGCGGGACAGCCCCGGAGAGCATCAAAAGCAGCCTGCCTGCTTCAGCACACACCCTAGCGTGCCAGAGAGGGCAACCCTGGCTTGCGAATGGAAGCAATCAATTATAAAATCCACGGGGAGCAAGGGAGGCCCTGCCTTGACCCTGGGGGGGGGGGAGATCACAGGCTGCTGCTTTGGTAAGAACGAAAATTACACCTCAATTACCAGTCTCGGGTTAATGGCTAAACTGGTTACTCTGAAGGCATTACGCTCAGGAGGGGCCGCCGCAAGTTACCGACTCCCTGATTACTCATCTCATTACAGCAGAAACTGGAGTCGTGCAGAATAACCCTCCCAATGTTAACCACCACCCTCGAGAACGGCCAGGGCTAAAATGGGAATAACTACAATTTTAAAGGTAGACCTTGACTTCACCATCATTTGTTTAGGGACCGCTCCAAGTTACAACGGTACCGGGAAAAGGAAGCGATGTCCAGTTTTCACGTGCAGAATCCTCCCCCCCCCCCCGATTACGTGATCAAAATCCGGGCGCTTGGCCTCTGGCCTGTATTTGTGATGGCTGCACCGTCCCAGGGTTGCGGGATTCTCATTTGTAAGCTTCCCAGCTGGCTTCCGATAAGTCGAGATTCGCTTAACAACCCACAGGGTTCACTCAAACAACTGCAGCGATTCGCTTAACAGCCACGGTGCAGGAACCGGGGGAGAAAACACCCACCCACCCACCCCCCCCACACACACACTGCGCTCCACATCAAAGCTATGTTTATTTTATTTTTTCCCTCCAAAAGAACAGCGGTTCTTATAAAGCGGATTTTCTCCATCCGCTATTTTCTCCAGGACTGGGATTGCAACCTCTGCCGCTATCCCCCAAGTCAAAATCTGCTCCCTCCCCCCACAAAACATGGGGCGGGGGGGGGGGAAAGATGCCATTTTTCAGGAGCTGGAACCAACCCCTGCCAGTGGCAGGGAGATTGGGGGGGTACTTACCCGGCTGTGCTGAAAGGACGGTCCTCCTCCAATTCCAGGAGAACCGGGAGAGGGGACAGGGGAAGAGTTTGGAGATGAGTGGAGGTTCCCAGTCATCAGGATGCCGATATCATTGTCCATGTCATCCGGGAATGGGAGGTCAAACATGTCATCTCAAAGAGGAAGGAAGGGCAAAAGGAGGCTTCAGTATTATTATCTTATAGGTGGCCCTCTCTCTCTCTCTCTCTCTCCTATCTGTCGTGTCTCCTCTCTCTTTCTCTCTCTCTATCTGTCCATCTTTCCTATCTCTCTCACCTCTCTTCTCTTCTCTCGTTCTTTTCCTCCTCTCTCTCTGTCCATCTCTCCTGTCTGTGTGTGTCCCTTTCTTTCCTGTCTATCTCTCCTGTCTCATCTCTCTCTCTCATTTGTCCATCTGTCACCTCTCGTTCTCTTTTTCTCTTTCCCCTCTCTCTCTCCTCTATCTGTCCATCTCTTCTGTCTCACTCTCTCTCTCTCTGTCTTTCTCTCCAATCTATCTTCCCTATGTCCATCTCACCCGTCTTCTCTCTTTTTCCTATTTCTCTTTCTCTCTCCTCCCCCCCTCCTCTCTCTTTAATAATTAAACACAGAAAAATGAGTTGAGAAAATTAAATCTAACACTCTTTTGGAAAACGCAAGCCGTTGGACATTACTCCAATTACTCTGCAAAGCCCTAAGGGCCCAAGTTAATGCAGGTTAAATATTTGTCAGCCCAAAGTTCAGGAGGGGATTTGGGGCCAAGAAGGGATACCAGCACGAAAGGATGAAGAGGAGGTGCACTTGGTGAGGCCCACCAAGTTCCATCAAAAGATCAAAGGGAAAGGGAGGGAAGGGCGGAGAGAGGAGGGAAAGAAGGAAGGAAGGAGAAGGAAGGAAGGAAGGAAGGAAGGAAGGAAGGAAGGAAGGAAGGAAGGAAGGAAGGAAGGAAGGAAGGAAGGAAGGAAGGAAGGAAGGAAGGAAGAAAGAAAGAAAGAAAGAAAGAAAGAAAGAAAGAAAGAAAGAAAGAAAGAAAGAAAGAAAGAAAGAAAGAAAGAAAGAGGAAGGAAGGAAGGAAGGAAGGAAGGAAGGGAGGGAGGGAGGAAGGAAGGAAGGAAGGAAGGAAGGAAGGAAGGAAGGAAGGAAGGAAGGAAGGAAGAAAGAAAGAAAGAAAGAAAGAAAGAAAGAAAGAAAGAAAGAAAGAAAGAAAGAAAGAAAGAAAGAAAGAAAGAAAGAAAGAAAGAAGAAAGAAGGAAGGAAGGAAGGAAGGAAGGAAGGAAGGAAGGAAGGAAGGAAGGGAGGGAGGAAGGAAGGAAGGAAGGAAGGAAGGAAGGAAGGAAGGAAGGAAGGAAGGAAGGAAGGAAGGAAGGAAGGAAGGAAGGAAAGTTGGTTGCAAGTTTTCTGGGGAGGTCTGTCATAACTTTGAATGATTGTTGAGCAATTGTCATAAGTCAAGACCCACCTGTATAATCCTGGCAAGAGAAAGTCTCTAGGATTTATCTATATTAGATATAATAGGTATATATTAGCTCATCCATGAAGCTTTCTCAAAGGAAGGCTGGGAAGACCGCAAGTCGCAACTTCACCAACTTAAGATTTCGCCCAATTTAAATATTTATTTTATTTATTTATTTATAATGAGACTTGTATGCCGCCCTATCTCCCGAAGGACTCAGGGCGGCTAACAACAATAAAATACAAATGAATACAAATATTAAAAAAGAATTAAATTGTGTCAAAGTCCCACTAAAACCAATAAAAACATTTAAAATCATAATTAAAAACCCCATTATCGTCAGTCCAGGTCGGCCTGTTGGAAAAGATATGACTTAAGGTCACAGTGAAAGGACCGAAGGTCTGGGGCCATCCGGAGCTCCCGGGGGGGAGCTTTATTAGAAATTATTATTAGAAATCCTTCCCCCCCCCCCGTAAAATAACAGACCAATTTCAAATGCCAAGGAGCCCTCAGCAAAATGTACGTAGATACACATCTACTTCGCAAAAGGATTTGGAATTCCATTTTAAATCCCGGGCTGAACCTTTCTGATTGGTGCGCCAAAGGGGAATCTTGACACACCCCCACACCCCCCACTCCTTCCTCCCCCCAGCAGCAACTGACTCACCATTATTGGGGCTGAATCCATCTTCGTTGGGATAATTTGCGGGAGCGACTTGGATGGTTGCCGAAGTTGGGAAAACCAGGATGTGAGTGCAGGAGGCATCCTGGGGCGTGTTCAGCTGTGAAGACTGCAGATTAAGGGCAGTGCTGCGGCCGAAGACAGACCCCATGGTGACAGCATCTTTCAGAAAGAAAAGGAAGAGGTGCAGTCAGGCTGACTCGCCACACCCTCTGGAGCAGGGGTCTCCAACCTTTTGGGCACCAGGGACTGGATCCGTGGAGGAAGTTTTTCCCACGGACCGGAGGGTGCCTGGTTTTGTGTGCTGCCTGCATCCCACGGATGGGGCCTTGCTTGTTTGTGCGGATTGGTTGCTAGCGTGCTGTGGCCCGGTCCCGGTCCACGGCCCCGAGGTTGGGGACCCCTGACATAAGAGTCAGCTCATTGTTCCCTAACGGCAGCCAGATAATCCTTGCAATCTCCTGGCTTAAAACACATCCCTATATGTGTATATGTGAAAATATAATGAAAATTGCTCTAACTGATCGTGTTATCATTAGAAATGTTATTAATTTGACTATGCTGTCGTAGCTAAGGAAATTCTTGTTGATGTAACTTGACCTATCTACAAATGACTTTGTTATTTACTATTGTTTACTTTTAATTACCCAACCACCGCATTGCTTCATAAATACCTGGATGTAAAACTAAAAACATTAAACCCACATCACTATGAGAAGACCTCAGGGAAAAGGCTTAGAATAAAGAAGTCTGAGAGTGAAGATTCATCCTCCGAGCTTTGGGGGCTGGTTGCCGACTGTTTCGCTACCAGGCTAGGCAACGTTTAAACTCTGCTGAACGAGGTCACAAACCAATGTTCAGAAACCAACCCACAAGCTCGGAGGACGAACCTTCACCCTCACGCTACCCCAGAGCTACAGATGTTCGCCACTATTGCATTTAGAAGTCTCTTGCCACGTGCTAAATAAAGAAATAATACTCTCCCCCCCCCACACACAAACCATTCTATTTTTTTTTTTGCCCCAGAGGTTGAGCATTTGATAACAGTCCTTGGACATGGAAAGGCCCCTTTTTCCAAGCCAAATTTTTTTTTTGGGGGGGGAGAGAGAGACAGAGAGACAGCAAAGGGAAGATGTTGGTCCCACGAAGCCCCCCCCAGCCGTGCCTAATTACCTGGCATCACCACAAATGAACCCTGCGGTTCCATGGCAACCAAGCAGGCGCTAAGGATGGAGGGAGAATCTGCCGAGGAGATGCTACACATCCGACACACCTCCTTCAACTGCTTGCTGATTGTCTGCAGGGAGCATTCGCCGAGCAGAATGCTCCAGTCTGAAAAACAAGAGGAGGAGAAGGAAGATATAGAGCAGAGGTCCCCAGCCTTTTGGGCATCACCAGGGACCGGTTCGGTGGAGTGAGTTTTTTCCGCGGACTGGAAGGTGCGTGGTTTTGTGTGCTGCCTTGCATCCCCACGGATGGAGCTTTGCTTGTTTGTGCGGACCGGTTGCTGGCATGCCGCGGCCTGGTACCGGTCCACGGACCGGGGGCTGGGGACCCCTGAAATAAAGGCTGTCATCTAACGAAGCTTCCCTCAACCAGAAGCCAAAGTAGAACAAGATTTGAGCCCATCCCTTGTGGGGGAAGGACATCCTGGAGGACCATTTCCGACAGGGCTCCATGTTATCATTTACTCCTGGGCAGTTAGTTTTATAATTGCATCTTGTTCCCATCGTGTTCATCCTCCTCCTATCTCTAAGTCCCAATGGTGCTTTTTCCAAAAGGCAAACTGGGCTTGGTTTTTCCTTGAAGACGTTTCGCTTCTCCTCCGTCATCCGACGGAGCTGAAGAAGCTTCTTGGATGAGAAGCGAAACGTCTTCGAAGAAGAAAAACAAGAAAGTCCAGTTGCCTCTTGAATGACGGAGTATCTCCACAGACGTTTACGACCTTATTTCTCCATCCCTTCTCTTTACATCCTTTTTTCTTACTGTCTCTCTTTTGCATCTCTGCTCTGCCTCTTTTCTCTGATTTGACTCTCTCTGGTCAAAGGCTAATAAGACGCTTCCTTTATACATGTTGCTCAACCCGTTAGTCGCAAGGGGGAAATGCCAGAATTCATTGACCCTCGAAGTTATCTAACAGCCCTGCCTCCTAACTGGAGGGCAGCATTTAGCAGTTGTTTTAGCAACCAGTTATTATGCCCTCCTTTGTGCCTTGAAGCTCTTTCACACACTTGAAACACTCTGAAAGTGATCAAAGCAGAGCGGCTGAGATCTAAAGCGTTACACGCATCTCTAATTCCTGCCTTTCCTCTCATTTCACGCAGGCCGCCAAAATATATCAATCTATAAAGCAGGAGGGCCCAACCTTGGGCTTGCCACAAGTTGGACAAGCCTGTCGTAGACAAGCCACTTATTTTAAACTAGGGGTCTCCAATCACTGGGGCCGTGGCCCACTACTGGGCCGTGGTCTATTCGGAATTGGGCCACGCGAGTGGCTAGCTGGGGCACCCGTGCGTGCAGCTCAGCTTGAGCAAGCGCACCAGCCCACCACTTGCATGGCCCAGTTCCCCTCTCCCCCCCACCAGCCGGGCCGCCAAGCTGCAAAGGTTGGGGACCGCTGTTCTAAAGCTTCAGCCTGCGAAGACTCAAATATAAAAGCACTGCAGCCAACGAACATACAAGAAATAAGCCACCTCAGCTCCCTTGCTTCTGAAGGGACTAGTAAGGTGGAAGGATGAAATGGCCTAATCTTTGTGGGCCCCCCGCACACACAGACACACCCAGACACGGCCTTGCAGGGTTTCCCATTCTAATGACCAGGATGACATTGCCACATCACTTTTTAGACAGCCTGGCTCCAAACCGAGACCGTTTCTATTATTTTGCTAACGTGCTTTAAAAAAGGACAGTCCAGATTGGCACTTCCTAGGAATACAAAACCAGACACTCTTCTGGTTAAAGATCCTGACACAAAAGCAGCTGGGCTGTGATGGGTTAACCTGCTAACTATCTAATGGAAGCAGGGGAGCGCGGGGGTTATTGCACACCCATGTTTGAAGGAAAACATAGCTTATGCTTTCTGTTATGTAGATCAGGGCTTCCCAACAACCGGGCCATGGCTTATTCGGAACCAGGTCCTGTGAGCGGTGGGCCAGCGTGCACACATGCGAGCGTAGCTCAGCTTACACAAGTCAAGCTGCACATGTCGGTGTGCTCACGCCGGCCCACCGCTCGTGCAAGTTGAACTGCGCGCACATGGGCATGTGTGCTGGACCACCACTCGTGTCAACCAGTTCCCCACCCCCCGCAACAAGCCACCAAGTTGCAAAGCTTGGAGAATACTTGATACAGGTGTTACAGGTGGTGGTCCGGGGCTGTTCTGTCCCAGGATTGTTCTTCCAAAATAACTTACCAACAATCATATGGCTACTGTGAACGAGGAGACACACGCACAGGTGTACACCTGCCCCCTGCGTCATGTACTCTGGAGGACCTTATGACACACAACAGAATGCAATTGATCTTACATCCTTCTGGGCCTAATTTAGGCTTTTATACATTTAAAAATTTTATGTTGGTACTTATGCCTATGTGTAAACTTTTAATAGTGATGCTTCTGACATGCATAAAATAAATAACAATCCATCCTGACAGCGCCTCAAGGGCCTACTGTCAACCAACTGGGAAAGGCTATGTAGCCCAGGTACCTTTCAGCTCCCCGTGGCCAAGCCGTCCGAGGCGCCCAATCACGACTCTCCAGGGAAGTGACGTCATTTGGATGAGCCCGATGCACCATTCCCAGAGCTTCTGCAAGCCAATTTTACGCGCTGACACCTTGCACCTCCGTGATCTGGAGGGAAAAGAGGGTTAATAAGAACTTGTTTTACTTCTTCTTGTTGTTGTTTTCTTTTTACGACCTGTAATCCCTTTATTTGGGGTGGAGTCAAGGCAAATGAATGGAGCTGAGTGTTTACTGGCCGGATGCCCTTCCTGACGCCTACGCCAAGTTCACAGCAGATATTTTCTCTTTGCATCCTGATAGAGAAACATCTGTTTGGAGCTCAGCATTTACTAGCCGGATGCCCTTCCTGACACCTATGCCGAGTTCACAGCAGATACTTTCTCTTTGCATCCTGATAGAGAAACCTCTCTTAGGATTGAACTCTCAAGTCTTCTGAGCGGGAGACGAGCATCTTCACCTCTAAGCCACCACACCGCTGGGTTATAAGCATGCACTCAATGTATTTAAGGCCAGGAAGTCCAGCAGGATTGTCTGCTCCAAAGTTTGCAGCTGGGTTTTTTTCTTCTTCTTCTTTTTTTATAGCCTACCTGTTTGGCAAATCGATGTTGACAATGCAAGTTTCCAACAAGTCCCCATGCAGGTCGGTGCAGGAGGCCAGAAGCCAACGTTGATCGTGAGAGAGACAATATCCCACAAAGAGCACATTATACTTCTGGCTGGCTTCACCAAAGGTCTCCCCGAGCTCCGTCTGTTTGTCTTTGATAGGTGCCAGGATAAATGGAGGGGAGTACAGCTGAATGGGACTCGGCCGCTACAAAAAGGGGACATTACACACAGAGAGAGAGAGAGAAAGAGAGAGAGAACAAGTGACAGATTTATTTATTTATTTTTATTTTAATTCCATTTATATCCCGCCCTTCTCCGAAGAGTCAGGGCGGCTTACAAGCTTAGCAGATTGTTCCAAGCTGAAAAAAATGAAGGCTACAGATAGTCTTGACCCACAATAGGGACCAGAATTTCCACTGCGAAGCAAAGCAGTCGTTAAGCGAATCCAGCTTCCCCCATTTGGCTTCTGCTTATCACGATCGCAGAAAGCCATCACGTGATCCTGGGACGCTGCCATCGTCATAAACTGGGCGCCAAGCGCCCCAAATGTGACGACGTGACCCTACGTATGCTGCAAGGGTCGTTAAGTGTGAGGACAGGTTGTAAGTCCCTTTTTTTTTCTGTGCAGCTGTAAGTTTGAACGGACATTAAACAAATGGTTGCAAATCTACCAGTATAAGTGTATAAGCCACGATGCTCAAGCTTGAAACAGGAAACCTCCAATATTAAAATCCACATCACCGGCAGAGCCCCCAACACCCGCGCCCAAAGCCCTTGGAAACGGGCCTTCAGAGTCTTATGAAAGCCTAACAGGGCTGGGACCGTCCGGATTTGCCAAAGAAGGCCATTCCTCAGAGCGGCACTGCTGCTACGGTTTTAGAGGGAAGAGCGTGGGCACCGAGAGGCTTTGCTGGGTCCCCTCCCCGCTCACCTCAGAGTTCTTCAGCGTCATCTCAATGCTGGCAGCTGGTCCAAAGCCAGTCAGAGACTTAATGTGAATCTGCGTGGGTAGCGGTCGCCGGCACTGGCAGTAGGCAGAAAATGCCAGGGATTTCAAGTGCTGGATATAAAAGATCTGCTCGTCCTTCATGGTCTGCAGCATATATTGGCAAGGCACAATCTAAAGGAAACAGCAAAGCCAGGATTAGTAAAACTATACCTATAGTATTTTTATTTTATTTTTTTAAACCTGCATGTCCAAAACCTAGGGGCCTTGTTATATCCACAGGATGGTCTGGGACACCACACATCTCAAACCCGATTGAGGCGTGTCGTGTCCCAGACCATCCTGTGGATATAACAATATCTAACCAATTTGAGATGCAATCATAGTAACGATCTGCTGTCCGGGAAGAGAGGCCTATTAGTGATTCAGGAGCTATTGTCATTAGCTATTTTCATTCAAAAGGAAAAAAAACCCTCCGTTGCTTCCCTGTGACAGTGGAGTCTGGTTCTCATAAAGAACAGATGTGACGGGGAATGCCTGCATTTAGCTTGTTTCGCTTCAGACTGTCAATAGGGATTTGGTGCGATGAAACCCTAACCCTTTCTGCCGAAATCCAAAATCATGGAAATAAAATAGATGTCAAAGAGAAAATCTGTTATATACATTTTCAACGTGGAATCATTTTACCGGCTTCCAATGTGGAGAAATTCCATTCTGGAAGCTCTTTCCTGAAGTGTTATATACTCCAGGTGCACATGTATTATCTAAAATATTACATTCCCAGACTTGAATTTATTTTCTCAATTGCTTCGGAGAAATTCTGCCTCAAAGTCTCTTTTTTTAAAAGAATATAGCCTAAAGTGACTGCAACCAGAACTTTAAAGCTTCTTGAACACAGAAAAATCAATCACGTCCTTAAAATTTAGCGTTGTTTCAGAGACTTTTTTTTCTCCTGGTCTAGTCCGGAGAAAGCAAGAAATGTATTAGTCTCATCATGGTCAGCCAGCTTCATAAAGGAAATAGAATTAGCAAACTAGCTTTATCTGAACAGCGATGCGTGATTTTTCTAAGATATAATTATAGGAGAAGGACGACACATTTTGTGTCCCCTATTACGCAAATGCGATTTTTGTTCCCAAGGCACAGTAAAGATGTGTACAGAATGCACTGCTTAAAAGACAACTTGAGCTAGTTGTGCTTTCAGGATGAATCTTGTGGTGGCGGGGGGAGAGCATATGCAGGTAGCTCCTCAACTTGCAAGAGTTCGTTTAGTGACCGTTCAAAGTTACGACGGCACTGGGGGGGGGAATTAATTTTTAATTTAAAATTTAATTTTAACTGGGGTTTTACTTATTCAGGGACGAATATAATTTTTTTTAATTTGTTTTTAACTTTTGTATTTTTGTTTTTAATCACCCTGTAAACCGCCCTGAGTCCTTCGGGAAAGGGCGGTATATAAATGTAATAAAATAAATTAATAAAATAAAAAAGTGATCTATGACCATTTTTCACACTTGCGGCCACTGCAGCATCCCAGTGGACCCTGGTCAACAAAATATTGCTACAACAACCTGTGGCTTTTTACTAGATGGCTCCGTTGGGATTAAGGAAGGCAATTGTGCCAATCTTTATAGACCGGCAGTCCTCAACCTTTTCTTCACCACAGGCCCCTTTAAACCACCTTTTGCGGGCGCTACCAAGCTCGAAGAGCACCAAGGACCCCACAATGCAACCCTGAGCTACAAATATTCTCTTTATTTCGGCTTCGGTAGCAGCGTAAGTTCCTCTTCCAGCCGACCCAAAAGGCCCGTCTGCCTGCCTCAAGGGAAGCTCACCTGAAGAATGAAAGAGCTCCTCATGTTTTCAGGCAGGTTGTCCAACATTTCGGTGTAACACCGCATCAAGCTCAAAAGCCAGAAACTGACAGAAGAGGATTCCTCTTCCGCGGTGTAGGTGAAGGGATCCACCATGTAGATGACCACAGCCGGTGGGTAGGCATGGCTGTCGGCGGACTCGGGTTCCGTGGGAATTCCTATCCTCTCCCTCTCTGCAGAGCTACCAAAAAAAGGGGAAAAAAAGATTTATGCCAAGTGCAGGAAATCAGGAGTCCAGGCGGTACAAATGAATATATAGGTTTACTGTATGCTACAAGAATCTGAGCTACTAATGGTCAAAGCAAATTCGTAGTAGATAAAGAGTCCATGGAATTCAAGGCGGGCTGGTGTTGTGATTCAGTGTCAGCTCCCTGTGCTCCCAGCAGCCAGCAACTCCCACGCTGGCTCAGGAATTCTGGGAGTTGAAGTCCATGAGTCATAAAAGAGCTGAGGTTGCCTACCCCTGGTATAGGGTCTACTGCTCAAGTAGGGGGTTGGACTTAGGGGACCTCCAGGGTCCCCTTCATCTCTGTTATTCTATCGTCTCGTACAATTTTAAAGTTTGTCCTGTTTTTTCCCTATTAAGTTACAACCCATGTGCTTAAAAGGATTCCTCTGCTGTTAGCTCCTTAAAAGAAATACATTCCCCCCCCTGGGCTCTCACAGGACCAGGTATGGGAAATACACGTTCGGGAAGTGTTATGGAGGTGCTGACAGGTTGAGACCACAGATCACTCCCCTGTTGCTCTCTCCATAATCCAAAGGCCTACTTTTTTGAACCTTCATAGCATTTACCGTTTGAATCCAGTGGAAAAAAGTGTATCTCCTTTAAGCAACTGTTGAGCAACCGGTGCTAGATCCAAAGCTTCATTGTCCATTTTGGATCCAAATAGTACATAACGTCAAGAAGAGGGGTTGACAACAGCAAAAGGAAGGGGGGGGGCACAAGACAACTGAGCTTCCATTTCAAAAAAATAAAATTAAGAACATATCATCTTTGTATTAAGGATTACCTTGACACAGCCCTAAACCTGGACTGAAAATAGGGCACAGGCTATATTATCCCACACAAAGACTTAAGCACCCTTGCTGAAATTAATAAGCTTCTGTTCTCTGCATTATAGAATTATCCAGTAATTACAACTTTGACCCAGGGCCAGTAACCAATTTTTGCTATTATGATTCACGACCAGCAGGGGGCAGTATGTGGCTGATTTCCCACCACCACCACACACACATACCTTCAAACTGAGATTCATCACATATATCCAGCTAGTTTTATTTCTCTGGGGTTCAAACTCTCTACCAAAAACTAATTCCGTGTACCATTATATACTGGTATATATTAAGTCCACTTTATGAGAAGGAAGGACTCACTGGAGAAGAGCCTAATGCTGGGAAAGGTTGAGGGCAAGAGAAGAAGGGGGCGACAGAGAAGGAGGTGGCTGGATGGAGTCACTGAAGCAGGAGGCGTGAGCTTAAAGGGACTCCAGAAGATGGTAGAGGACAGGAAGGCATGGAGGAACATTGTCCGCGGGGTCGCGATGGATCGGACATGACTTCGCAGCTAACAACAACAACATATATTAAGTCTTCCTCTACAAAGGGATGTCCGGCCTTGGTGGCTTGTAAGACCTGTGGACTCCAACTCCTAGAAGTTGGCTGGCTGGGGGGAATTCTGGGAGTCGAAGTCCGCAAGTCTTTAAAAAAGTCTGTGGTGGGATTCAAATAGGAGGGACAACCGGTTCTCTGTGTGGATGCCGCTTCTGGAAGTCCGTTCTGGGCCCGGGGAACAAAAAAAATTAGCCACTGGTTCTGCCGAAGTGGTGTGAACCAGCTGAATCCCACCCACTGCTTAAAGTCGTGGAGTTTGGAGACAACCCCCCCTCCCCAACTCCAGAAGGTGGAGGAGCGTAACTTCCAGACTTCCCAAGCCAGCCGTTCAGGCAAAGAGATGCCAACGCTTATGAAGTTGGTCCAGTAGAAGCAAAGAGGGGAATAAAACACTTCAGCCTAAAAAAAGGGCCCAAAGTGAGAGTAGTCAACTTACTTTTCCTGCCCTTCTGGCGGTTGCTGTGATGAGATTGGGCCTGCCTCTGCGTCTCCTCCTCCGGGGACTGTGCTTCCTTGGGGTCTCTCCGAGGGAACTGCCCCAGATATTGGGTTTTGACCTTGAGG
The DNA here is from genome assembly GCF_964194415.1 of Vipera berus. Lineage (NCBI taxonomy): Eukaryota > Metazoa > Chordata > Lepidosauria > Squamata > Viperidae > Vipera > Vipera berus. The sequence goes on along the minus strand of NC_138217.1, from coordinate 10,125,101 downwards.
TAGGCCTCCACTGAACCCTGAAGAGGAGGTAGTGCTTGTCTGGCTAATACTGGATGCCGAGGAAGAGGAGGACGAGGAGGAGGAGGAGGAGGAGGAGGAAGAGGAGGCGGCGGCCAGGAGCTGGGGCACCGAAGGGCCTGGGACGGTACTGGTGCCCACCGAGAGACCGCTGGTCCCATTAGTGGAGGAGCTGAAAGACGGGCCAGCCGAGGGAGCCGTAGGTCCAAGACAGGCCAAAGTGGAGGAAACTGATCCTGCGTTCCCAGAGATGGTTTGCTCCAGGTTGGAGGACGATGGTGGGGGTGCCATTTGGTGTTTCGGTGGCGTCAGCAGGCTGCTGTCGAGTTGCAAAGTAGCTAAGTAAGGTGCTGAAAGGACAAAACGGGAAGCAAAGATTTCAAAAGGACGTCAAGGAGACCCACGCCAAAGCCGAAACACACTAGACAATCCCTTGTTTTCTAAAATAGCAGGAGAGCACAGAAATCTTCGAAGACCGGGATGGATAAAAAACAGTCGTTTTTTGCTAAAAGATCATAATAAGCAATAAAAAGTAACTGTTTAAAGCATATCTACCTAATCTTTTTATTGCTTATTATGATCTTTTAGCAATAAACGACTGTTTTTTATCCATCCCGGTCTTTGAAGATTTTATACTTTAAGTAAATATGCCTGGGATTCGTATTTTTAAAATTATTAAAAATAGAAAATATGTGTGTGTGTGTGTGTATCTATATATATTATGTGTGTGTGTGTATGTATGTACGTATGTGTGTGTGTCTGTGTGTCTGTGTCTGTGTGTGCATAGCAAGGTGTTCTAAATACTTAACAAACACTTAACACATATATCTCCCTTGCTTCTCAGCTAACAAAGCGAGAAAGAGCCAGTGGCCTAAAGGTTAGAACAATTGCCTAAGGTGCAATCGGCCCAGGTTTGAATCTCAGAAGGGTATGGCTGACTGATGAGAACAAATAAGTTTGAAATGATCATATCTGTCTCCCTTTAATTCTTTGTTAGCAATGCAAAAAATTTACACACACACACACACATATGCGTGTAAATTTTTGGATTGCTAACAAAGAATTAAAGGGAGACTGATATAGCCATTTCAAACTTATTTGTTCTCATCAGTCAGCCACACCCTTCTGAGATTCGAACCTGGGCTGATTGCACATTAGGTAAAGGTAAAGGTAAAGGTTCCCCTGCACATGTGTGCTAGTCGTTTCCGACTCTAGGGGCCGGTGCTCATCTCCGTTTCAAAGCTGAAGAGCCAGCGCTTGTCCGAGGACGTCTCCGTGGTCATGTGGCCGGCATGACTAGACACCAAAGGCGCACGGAACGCTGTTACCTTCCCACCGTAGTGGTCCCTATTTTTCTACTTGCATTTTTACGTGCTTTTGAACTGCTAGGTTGGCAGAAGCTGGGACGAGTAACAGGCGCTCACTCTGTTACGCGGCACTCGGGATTCGACCCGCCAAACTGCCGACCTTCCGATCGACAAGCTCAGCGTCCTAACCCACTGAGCCACCGCGTCCCTGATTGCACATTAGGCAGTTGTTTTAACCTCTAGGCCACAGGCTCTTTCTCAATTTGTCAGCTGCATTCGGGGGGGGGGGAAGAGGAAGGGGAGATATGTCTTGAGTATTTTGAACACCTTGCCGGCCCAAATAATGAGTGTCGCAGTTGCGACTACCACCTGTGGACGGCCTGGGTTTGGGCTGATACAGGCAAAAAGATTTGGCCCGTATTTGGGCCGGCAAGGTGTTCAAAATACTCAAGATACACACACATAGACACACACACACACACGTGTGTGTGTCTACATATACGTATATGTATTTATTTATTTACCCGTATCCCGCCTAATAAACTTACTCCTCTTCTCAACCTTATCCCAATTAGAAAAAGAATGGACAGTTTTTCCTCTCCGAATTGAGGACTCGGGTTAAAGTAGAGAAATAGTGTAACCCTTCTGGCCACTGAACAAGTGACAGAATTGTGGTTGTACGAGTTTGTATGGCCTCTAGAGGTAACATCCATCTGCTCTACGTGGGGCTGCCCTTGAAAAGTATTGGGAAGCTACAATTGGTCCAGAATGCAGCTGCGTGGATAATTCTGGAGGCCGGCGGGGGGGGGGGCATATGTAACACCACTATTACAGAAGTTGTGGGTGCTCCATCACTGAGGTTTTCAAGAAGCGATTGGGCAGCCATCTCCTGCCTGAGCAGGGGGTTGGACGAGAAGACCTCCAGGGTCCCTTCCAACTCTGTTGTTCTGTGTTCTGTTACAAGAGCTGCTTTGGTTGCTGATCTGCTTCCGGATCCAAGTCAAGACGGCACATAAAATTAATAAATAAATAAAGCAAGCGGAAGGAATGAGCGGACTGGCCCTTCTTACCGAGGTGATGACGACAAACTTGCGCATAAAGTTTGAGCCTGGAATGATTGTCACAATCTTCGTTGCCCCAGGGTGGGTTAAACCAGTCGCTCACAAGCTCGTCGGCCAGCTTCTGGGCCACCGTCTTCCCCACACGCATGATCCCATCATGCAACACTTTACAGATTGGTTTGTGTTGACCAAGCCGGCACATCTAATGGCACAATGAGAAAACAGAATTTCAGAAGGTGCGAGTAACGTACAACAGAGCAATTAACCATCTGTGGATCCCACAGCCAGAGTAAAAAAACATAAACCTCTTTTCCCCTCCCCCCTCTATTTTCAGGTAAGGGCAATGGACAATGCATTGCTTACCTGCAGAAAGGAAGAAGTGGCAAAAATACGTTTCCCATTATTTTAGTGAGGCTTAGGTGCCAGTATGTTAACGGGCCTTAAGATTCAGTGGGACAAGGCATGATAAACACACAGTAAATTAGGCAGCAGGTAACAGCAAAGCCTTTCCTCTCTATTCAAGGGGAGGAGAAAGGAGGGGAAAGGAGGGGGAGGAAAGGGGAGAGGAGAGGAGGAGAGGGGAGGGGAGGGGAGAGGAGTGGAGAGGAGGAAAGAGGAGAGGAGAGGAGGGGAGGGGAGAGGAAAGGAGAAGAGGGGAGAGGAGAGGAGAGGAGGAAAGAGGAGAGCAGAGGAGAGGAGTGGAGAGGAGAGGAGAGGAGAGGAGAGGAGGAGAGGAGAGCAGAGCAGAGCAGAGCAGAGGAGAAGAGGAAAGGGGAGAGGAGAGCAGAGGAGAGGAGAGCAGAGCAGAGAAGAGGAGAGCAGAGCAGAGCAGAGGAGGAAAGAGGAGAGGAGAGGAGAGGAGAGGAGAGGAGAGGAGAGGAGAGGAGAGGAGAGGGGAGGAGAGGGGAGGAGAGGAAAGGGGAGGAGAGGAAAGGGGAGGAGAGGAAAGGGGAGAGGAGAGGAGAGCAGAGCAGAGCAGAGGAGAGCAGAGGAGGAAAGAGAAGAGGAGAGGAGAGGAGAGGAGAGGAGAGGAGAGGAGAGGAGAGGAGAGGAGAGGAGAGGAGAGGAGAGGAGAGCAGAGCAGAGGAGAGCAGAGCAGAGCAGAGCAGAGCAGAGCAGAGGAGGAAAGAGGAGAGGAGAGGAGAGGAGAGGAGAGGAGAGGAGAGGAGAGGAGAGGAGAGGAGAGGAGAGGAGAGGGGAGGAGAGGGGAGGAGAGGAAAGGGGAGGAGAGGAAAGGGGAGGAGAGGAAAGGGGAGAGGAGAGGAGAGCAGAGCAGAGCAGAGCAGAGGAGAGCAGAGGAGGAAAGAGAAGAGGAGAGGAGAGGAGAGGAGAGGAGAGGAGAGGAGAGGAGAGGAGAGGAGAGGAGAGGAGAGGAGAGGAGAGGAGAGGAGAGGAGAGGAGAGGAAAGGGGAGAGGAGAGGAGAGGAGAGGAGAGGAGAGGAGAGGAGAGGAGAGCAGAGCAGAACAGAGCAGAGGAGAGCAGAGCAGAGGAGGAAAGAGCAGAGCAGAGGAGAGGAGAGGAGAGGAGGGGAGAGCAGAGGTGAGGAGAGGAGAGGAAAGGGGAGGAGAGGAAAGGGGAAAGGAGAGGAGAGGAGAGCAGAGGAGAGGAGAGCAGAGGAGAGGAGGAAAGGGAAGAGGACAGGAGGAGAGGGTCACCCACCTCATATACGGCGCTTAAGTCCCTGAAGAAAGTTTTGGCTCCATCAAGCAAGGCCTCGTTTTCTGGACACACCACAATGTAGGCGACATCCCGGTGACCCCCGTAAGGATCTAAGAGCAGCCTCTCCCAGAATGGCAGGGAGAACGGAGAGATTGTCAGGAAGTCCTTGTCATAGCCGACCAACAAGGTGGGTATCGGAAGAGGCTCGGGCGACTCTTCAGAACCTAAACATCAAAAGGGACATTCAGTACGTGGGAACCTGAAGAGCTGTGAAAACGGGAAGGCTGAGGGTCTCCATTGAGCCAATGCTTCAGACTACAGCTGGTCCTCAGCTTATGACCTTAGGACCAACATTTCTGCCGCTAAGTGAAATACTTCTTCAGTGGGTTTTGCCCCATTTTTCGACTTTTCTTCCCACTCTCGTTAAGCGAGTCAGGGCAATTGTTGAGTGAATCTGGCTTCCCCATTGCCTTTGCTTCTCAGAAGCTGACAAAGGGGGATCACGACCCTTGCAATGGTCGCTAAGTGTGAAAAACGGTCACAGGTCACTTTTTCCCCCCCAGTGCCGTTGTAACTTTGAAAGGTCACTAAACGAACTGTTGTTAAGTGGAGGACGACCTGCGTTACGGTTCACAAACCGAAACCTATCCAGACCCACTTCTGCCCCAGTTGAGCTGGGCAAAGGAAGCTCGGAGATCTCGTGTCCCTCTGAAAATAAGACCGGCTTTTGTGTTAATTAATTTTGGCTCCGAAAAGACGCATTAAGGGCTTATTTTCTTGTTGGGGCTTACGTTCGGGGAAATACGGTACTAAATGTGTCGGGCTGGCTAACAAACTTAACTGGGGCTTATTTTTGGGGGGGGCGGGGAGTTTGAGGCTTTATATTACGAGCATCCTGAAAACAATCACGCTAGGGTTTTTAATGGTCCGGCTGGTTATAAAACTCCTTTTTCTTTTGCCAACTCTACCGTAGGTTCCCCGTCCTGCCATTTTATGGAACTGCTGCCAGGTGAGGGGTCCTTGAACATGCTGGATGTTCTCCCACGTCCTACCAGTCCTCTTCTTCTGAATGGCATCCTGCAGGAAAGGTTGAAGGGAGAGAAGCATGCGCACCACGTCTTGGGAGGAAAGCATGCTGATGTCCAGAACTGGGGGGGGAAAACACACACACACAGCACAGCCGGGTCATGAACGGTGAAGACGTTTATCAGCTTGGCTAGTACGGTACTGTTTTCGGATCTTTCCTAACGATTAACCAGTTGGCGTTCCAAGGAAGCCCTGCTCTGTTTCGGCATCCTAATAACCTGGTTCCTAATATCCCACGATAGCAGCCTTCCAGTATTTGAGGGGCTGCCACAAAGAAGAGGGGGGGTAGTGGGGTTGGTCACATTATTCTCCAAAGCACCAGAGGGAAGGAGAAGAAACAAGGGTTGGAAACTGATCAAGGAGAGAAGCAACCTGGAATTAAGGAGAAACTTCCCGACAGTGAGGACAATTAACTCGTGGAACAGCTTTGCCACCAGAAATCGTGGGCGCTCCATCACTGGAGGTTTTTAAGAAGAGGCTAGACAGTCACTTGTCTGAGATGGTGTAGGTTCTCCTGCTTGAGCAGGGAGCTGGACTAGAAGACCTCCAAGGTCCTATTCTATTCCATTCTATTCCATTCCATTCCATTCCATTCCATTCCATTCCATTCCATTCCATTCCATTCCATTCTATTCTATTATTCTATTCTTTCTCTATTCATTCCTCTATTCTATTCTATTCTATTCTGTAATATTCTATTCTATTCCTTTTTTATATTCTATTCTTCTATTCTATTCTATTCTATTCTATTCTATTCTATTCTATTCTATTCTATTCTATTATTCTTTCTCTATTCATTCTTCTATTCTATTCTATTCTATTCTGTAATATTCTATTCTATTCCTTTTTTATATTCTATTCTATTCTATTCTATTATTCTATTATTCTATTCTATTCTATTCTATTCTATTCTATTCTATTCTATTCTATTCTATTCTATTCCATTCCATTCCATTCCATTCCATTCCATTCCATTCCATTCTATTCTATTATTCTATTCTTTCTCTATTCATTCCTCTATTCTATTCTATTCTATTCTGTAATATTCTATTCTATTCCTTTTTTATATTCTATTCTTCTATTCTATTCTATTCTATTCTATTCTATTCTATTCTATTCTATTCTATTCTATTCTTTCTCTATTCATTCTTCTATTCTATTCTATTCTATTCTATTCTGTAATATTCTATTCTATTCCTTTTTTATATTCTATTCTATTCTATTCTATTCTATTCTATTCTATTCTATTCTATTCTATTCTATTCTATTCCATTCTATTCCATTCCATTCCATTCCATTCCATTCTATTCTATTATTCTATTCTTTCTCTATTCATTCCTCTATTCTATTCTATTCTATTCTGTAATATTCTATTCTATTCCTTTTTTATATTCTATTCTTCTATTCTATTCTATTCTATTCTATTCTATTCTATTCTATTCTATTCTTTCTCTATTCATTCTTCTATTCTATTCTATTCTGTAATATTCTATTCTATTCCTTTTTTATATTCTATTCTATTCTATTCCATTCCATTCCATTCCATTCCATTCCATTCCATTCCATTCCATTCCATTCCATTCCATTCCATTCTATTATTCTATTCTTTCTCTATTCATTCCTCTATTCTATTCTATTCTATTCTGTAATATTCTATTCTATTCCTTTTTTATATTCTATTCTTCTATTCTATTCCATTCCATTCCATTCCATTCCATTCCATTCCATTCCATTCCATTCCATTCTATTCTATTCTATTCTATTCTATTCTATTCTATTCTATTCTATTCTATTCTATTCTATTCTATTCTATTCTATTCTATTCTATTCTATTCTATTCTTTCTCTATTCATTCTTCTATTCTATTCTATTCCTTTTTTATATTCTATTCTATTCTATTCTATTATTCTATTATTCTATTCTATTCTATTCTATTCTATTCTATTCTATTCTGTTCTGTTCTGTTCTGTCCTAATTCTATTCTATTCTATTCTATTCTATTCTATTCTATTCTATTCTATTCTATTCTATTCTATTCTATTCTATTCTATTCTATTCTATTCTATTCTACTCTACTCTACTTCTATTCTATTCTATTATTCTATTCTATTCTATTCTATTCTACTCTACCCTACCCTACCCTACCCTACCCTACCCTACCCTACCCTACTCTATTCTATTCTATTCTATTCTATTCCATTCTAATTTCTATTCTATTCTATTCTATTCTATTCTATTCTATTCTATTCTATTCTATTCTACCCTACCCTACCCTACCCTACCCTACCCTACCCTACCCTACTCTATTCTATTCTATTCTATTCTATTCTATTCTATTCTATTCTATTCTATTCTATTCTATTCTATTCTATTCTATTCCATTCTAATTTCTATTCTATTCTATTCTATTCTATTCTATTCTATTCTATTCTATTCTATTCTATTCTATTCTATTCTATTCTATTCTATTCTATTCTATTCTATTCTATTCTATTCTATTCTATTCTATTCTATTCCATTCCATTCCATTCCATTCCATTCTATTCTATTCTATTTGTAATCTGGATTCCTGCATTGAAGAGGGGCTAAAGTGCAACGCCCTAAATAGCACTCCATAAGACTTTTACTTTTTTTAAAAAATGTAATAAGGCTACAAAAGGTTATGAGATCTACAATTCCTCAGAGAGGCAGTTATTAAACTCCCCACTCCCTAACGGACTGCTTGAAAATTGGTAGATGTCCCAACAGGCTGCTTTTATATGCATGATTTCCCCCCCCCCCGCCTCTTCTAAGCGTTTTTATTACATGTTAACCATATCAGTTCTGCTTTTCAAAAAAGCCAGCTCGAGAACTATTGCAGGACATTCAAATCTGAACTGTAACCCAAGTTTGCCAGAAAATGATTCTTGTTCAGGGCATCCCCGGGAAAACCCGATGCTCTCATCCAGTGTAACACTGGGAAATTTCAAGACAGAAGTATGCCACATCGGTCCATGCCACAGGGCTGAGACCAGCAAGTTGAGGAGAACTTTGAAAAGCCACCTCAGAGCCCTGAAGGGCTCCCAAAACAAGTGTGAAGGAGATGTGTCATTTAATGGAGATTCTCAATCACTGGGATCGTGGTGGTCATGAGACGGGTTTTTTTTTCCAAAAGGCAACTGGACTTTTTTTTTTTGTTTCATTTGTTTTTTCTGTGAAAACGTTCAGCTTCTCATCCAAGAAGTTAGAACTGAAGCAGCTTCTCGGATGAGGAGCGAGACGCCTTCAAGGAAAAACAAAGAAAGTCCAGTGGCCTCTTGAAGAAGCACATTTGAGGCCACCATGACCCTGGATGGTTGAGAATCTCCACAGAGGTGTATTATTTTCTCTGTTGTTTTGCAAGCGCACGGAGTGCTTCTCGACCAGAGACAAAGTTCCTATTGGGTCTAGCCCAGTGGTGGGATTCAGATATGTCAGGGGTCTTCAAACCTTGGCCCTTGGATGACTTGTGGACTTCAACTCCCAGAATTCCTCAGCCAGGCACGCTGGCTGAGGAATTCTGGGACCTGAAGTCCACAAGTCATCCAAGGGCCAAGTTTGAAGACCCCTGGAATATGTGAACAACCGGTTCGCGGTGTGGATGCCGTTTCGGGAAGTCTATTCCGGGCCTGGGCGACCAAAAAATTAGCTACCGGTTCTGCCGAAGGGGTGCGAGCCGGCGGAATCCCACCAAGTTATTCCAAGTTATTCTCTTCCAAATAAAAGTATTTGAAACAAAATTGAGCTTCCTACCGTTGCTGTGAGGCCAAGAGTGAACGGTAGCACTTCGGACGAGCGCTTCATCCACTTTCCCACCCGTCGGGTTGTCCACGTATTGACGGCCTTGCTCCAGAGCGTTGAAACACTCGTTCCAGGAGTCGTGGCTTTCAGCCTGAACCCTGTCGTAACTCCAGTTCGTGTAAGAGAGCGCGGGCCGACTGGTGACAGACATGTAATCCAAGCAGCTTAGGGAGGTGAAAGGTTGGGTGTGTTGGTTTTGGAGGAGGAGGAGGAGGCTCACGGGGGGCTCCTGAGCCCTTTTGGCCCCTTCCCCCAGCTGAGGAATTAAGGTGTTCTGACTCATCATCAGCCTCCTTTCGGCCACTTGGCCGATGTCTGAAGTCCTGCCGAAAATATCCAACTCGTCCTCAATGAACAGGCCCGAGTTGTACCCTAGCTTGCGATTCATGATTGCACTGAACCCACAAGTGCAGCGATATTGGTCCTCCTTCGACGAGTCCGGGATGTACAGCCCGACGTCGGCGCCCTTGATGTTCATGTTGCAGGCGCAAATGCAGCAGCTGTCAAAGTTGCTGTCTTTGAAAATGTTCAGCACGGAGTCGGAGAGGATGAGCATGACGTAGAGGCTGTGGGCTTCCAGAATGGGGAGGACGGTGCCCGGTTCCACGGAATTGAGGGGCCGGGTGGTGGAAGGGGTGGAAGCCGGAGAGCCTTGGTCAGTGCTGTCGTATTTCACAGAGCCTTGCCCGCTGGCGGTGCCCCCGCCTCTCGGTGTCCGTGGAGTCCTGGGTGTGCGTGGGGTGGGGACAGAGAAGCGAGGGGTAGCCGGGGACGGCAACACCCCTGCCCCGCTGTTACTGGCAGGCGCAGTGCTATTTAGTGTGACCGGAGTGCTCATTTGTGGAGTGTTCATTTGAAGGTAGTCTTGATCTGCCAGGCTTCCAACACTGGGTATGTTGCTGCAAGCAGAGATAGAAAGAAGAATTAAAAAAAAAGTCTGTATTTTCTAGCTGTATTTCTGGCAAGATTTATTAAAGTACTGGCTTCGGAACTGACAAGGGCTTGGCAACGTGGAAGCGGTCAATGCGTTCCTTTCGGCATTTGCACAAGATGTGAACAACCCCATTACCAACAGAAGAGAATATTTGTAGCTCAGGGTTGAACTGGGGTGTCCTTGATGCTCTCTGAGCTGGGTGGTTTTCTTGCGGACGTTTCATGACTCAACTAGGTAACATCATCAGTGCTAGAAGGGAGCCGGTTTTGGCCTCTGTTTATACGGTGGCTTGACCTGTCAGTGTTGGTGGGAGCGTTCTTGGCAGTTCTTCGATTTAGACTGTTGCTTACTGCTGACTTGTTTGTCTGAATTAGCAGCTCCTTGACTAGAGTACTGCTTACTTCCTGATTGTTGATCTAGTATTAATCTTCGTGTTAATCTCTGCTTATCTGGGTGTTGACTGCTGATGGGGTTAGGGTTAGGGGCTTTTGTTTCCTTTTTGGCTTTTGGCTTGTCTCTTTTGAATGGCATGTAGATGCTTCTTATCGTTATGTGCCTGTTGATGGCTGATTTGTCTGAATAGCAGACCTCCAGGAATTTTAAGGTGTCTTTGAATTCGACTTGGTCTAGACAAATAAGCTAACAGTACACTAAGTTCCTACCAAGGGACCACCGAAACACTCCCGTTAAGAGTGACAATAAAAAGAAAGCAAACCCCATTCCCTTCTAGCACCGATGATGTTACCTAGTTGAGTAATCAAATGTCTGCAAGAAAACATCCAAGCTCAGAGAGGACCCCCCACAATCCAGTTAGTATATTTTAATTAAGTTTTCCCAAGGAGTCACATGAAAAACTGGGACTGTTGTGGACAGCCGAACCAATAAGGCTGTGAAAGTGCGTATGCACATACATACATACATACTAAAAAAAATAGCAATTGCCTTCAAAATAAAAGCAATCCTGTTGGAATACATTTTGTTGGAATATATTTCTATGCAACAACTACTGTAGTACTCAGCCAGTAGATGGCAGTGTTTACAAGTATATACTTTGTTTTTTTGTACTAAGTAGAGTTTCATATTTCCTATTACAGTTGAGCAGTTAAGCAGTAAAGCACATGGTGACTGTATTCTTTGTTTGTGGTGCTATGTATAAACAGAATTTCTAACAAATCCACATGGGCTGGACAGGCATCACCAAAAGGCCAGATGTAGCCAGGAGGCTATAAAATGACCAGGTCTGCTTTAACCTGATTAAAACTTATAGGAATGTTACTAGTAGACTTAAGATTTGATTTTTATGATTTGTTTATTGGCCGAGCATCCTTTGTTCTGGCTAATTTGATTAGGCCAGAACTGCTGGAAAGGTTGACACTGACCATCAAGTGATTCACATGATCCATTAGTCCCCATCAAAATACAGCCTTCAATTTTTCAGAAATAAAGCACTTGAAAGGGCAAAATGCTATTCTTTATCATAGCATTGTGGTTAGTTTTTATATCCTTGTATATTGGTTTCTAATTTGTTTTTTATTGGATTGTTTTTACATGTTGTAGGTCGCCCAAAGTAGCTTAAATGAAATGGGTAGCTAACACAAATCAAATAATTAATAAGAACAATAATTCCTAATATGAGCATGTTCCTTAGCATGCACCCCTTAGGGCAATTGTTCCTTTGATGAAAGAGCAGAAACCTGCACATTTAGTCATTCTAATTAAATGGGGGGGGGAGAGCACTGTCAGATTTGGAAAGGTAAAACTGAAAGACTTTGAGTGCCTTAAGAAAGCAAAAAAAGATGACCTAGAAATTTTGATTAGCAAGCAACTCCTTGGCAGAAGCTTGCAGGAACAGACTTTACTCTAACTGGATTACACTGGAAATAAAAGGGTTTTATCCCAATAAATATGGGCAATTAATAATCAGCTCAGACTTTGGGAAACTGTTCTTATTATAAAAAGAAAACCAGCAATTAAACTCCGGCCTAGACACAATCAAGAGCGTGTGTGGGTTGTTTTTTTCTTTCTTTCTCTAATCCTCTGAAATCGCCAGAGACCTTGGGAAGAAGGTGAGATTCACAGACCCAAGCAGTTGTTTTTTTCCTCAGAAATTAATTCACGGCTACAATAGAGCCCTATGCAGATGAAGCTTGTAAACTGCTCCAGGCATTTAATAGTTTTAATTCTGGGTTCCCTACCCATCTCCCCCAAGATGGGGAGCTGTGCTCCAATTCATGCTAATTTCAAATTGAAAGAACTGGAGAAAATCGTCAAATATCAATAGTAGAAGGACCGTGTGAAAAGGAAGCAAAGATGGTACCAATTATAATAGGGAGTCTTGGCTGCAATCCTAAAACATCTGTAGCACCACTGGAATACCATCAGTACTGACAAAGTCCCTATTAGTCAATTGCAAAAGGCAGCTTTACTAGGAACAGCTTACATCCTGCAACGGTACTTCTAACACCATAAAAAACCCAGATCTGGCTATCCCAGATTCTTGGGAAGGACTTGATGGGTGGGCAAAAATACCAAATCCAATCTCAACATCTGGCTGGCGATGCGACCAACCATCATAATAATAATCAGCACCGGGGGTAACACATTTCCAAACAGCTATTGCATCCATTAGACCCCCCCAAAGGCTGGTTAGAAGAGTCAGGTCTCAACGGCCTTGCAAGTTATATCAGAAACTTATATCGGCCTTGCAAGTTATATCAGAAGGGAAAGAGTAAGAGGTTGGAAAAACTTATTTTACCGAGGTCGAAATAAACCCTCTGGGGGGGGGGGAAGATTAAACGAAAATAATGATTGTCCAGGGCCAGTATTAACACGTCGCTATTATGCGTCTCGCGGGAACCAGGAAATTGTAAAAAAATAATGGCTGTGGTATTATTTTAAAAAGAAGAGGAGGGAGAGAGGAGAGGAGGGAGAAGGAATGGGTAGGGTAAGGATTAGCTGAGAAATAACCAAGAAAGCGAGCTTAGAGCTGGTTTGAACATACGTTTCCTTGCTTGTACTTACTTGTAGCCATCTCTGATGAAAGCAGCTGAAGGTGGCAAAGGAAGTTGCTCAATTTTGGGAGGAATAGCCCAAGAGGGCCGATAGACACAGGCCTCGGGGATTTTCAATGGCAGCAGGCACTGGCTTGGGAGCATCTTCAACGGGGCAAACATGGAAGAACCCATGAAGGGCTGAAACGGGGATACCTTGTGCACAAAGGAAAAATCCTGCAAAATCAAAGGAGGGGCAAGGTTTGTCATGGATGGATGGATGGTGCATTAAACAGATGGGAGAGACAGAGCGATAGAAAGAGGGATAAGATAGGAGAGAGATGGACAGATCGGGAGAGAGACAGGGGAGACAGGAGAGACAGAAAAAGATGAGATAGGAGAGATAGACAGGAGAGACAAGACAGATGGAGAGAAAGACAGAGAGAGAAAAAGAGAGAGATCAGACAGACAGGAGAGATAGAAAGTTGAGATGGAAGAGATGGAGAGAGGGGGAGAGAGAAAGAGAGAGTAAAAGAGAGAGAGATGAGACAGATAGGAAAGAGAGAGAGAGAAAGGGGGAGAGAAAGAGAGATGAGACAGATAAGAGACATGGACAGAGATAGGAAGGAAGGTGAAATAGAGAGAGAGAGGTTACAAAAACCAATTTCATATCTAGCTTTCTCTTTTTTAAAAAATGAAGAATAATACAACCCATGAAAATGACATCGTTGCCTGACAGAGGTCTGTCTCCCCTTTCTAACAACAGCAGTTGAAATTTTTCAGGTGGAATGAGCAAATATGAATCCTCCGGGCATATAATTACTGCCTATTTCAAGAAAAGATGTTTTCTCTTCAACCTGGGCAACATCCAGAGACGTTAAGAAACTTGAGGCTACGGTTGCGAATGGAGGCTACGAATCCAAGTTGGGAGAAAGGAAGAGAGCACAAAAGGATCTCTTCCCACATTTGCCACAATACCCAGGCTCCTCCTCGTCGGCTGATTGCGTTACCTACCTAAAACAAAAATCACACTCTTTGGAAAAGAAGGAACAGGTCCCCCCTCTCTGAGATGCAGAAAGATCTGCCATTCTTACGTCTGCAGCAAAGCAGAACATGCTGGGATTAACCTACATTTAATACTGCGGCTAAACGTTCGGCGCTACGTAGCTGCAGATATTGTAAGCGAGGCTGTGTTACTTGGATGAAAACCACCCGGAGGTATGAGAACTTCCAGTGTTGAAACACCCACAGCTTCTGAAGGCAGGTTGTTCCACTGATTAATTGTTTTTAACTGTCAGGAAATTTCTCTTTAGTTCCAGGTTGCTTCTCTCCTTGATGAGTTTCCATCCGTTGCTTCTTGTCCTGCCTTCAGGGGCTTTGGAGAATAGCTTGACTCCCTCTTCTTTGGGGCAGCCCCTCAAATACTGGAACACAGCTATCATGTCACCCCTAGTCCCTGTTTTCATTAGACTAGACATCCCCAATTCCAGCAACCGTTCTTCATATGTTTTAGCCTCCAGTCCCCTGATCCTCTTTGTTGCTCTTCTCTGCACTCTTTCCAGAATCTCAACATCTTTTTTTATATCGTGGCAGCCCAAGTGTGGTCTTACCAAGGCGCTATAAAGTGGTATTAGCGCTTCACGTGATCTTGACTTGATCTATTTATTACCTTGACTTCTTCTGGCTTTGGACTGCCCAAACCGTCCTCCACTTCCATCTTAAACTCGGTGAGTTGAGTCGCAACCATGTTGACCACCGGGCTCTCCATCATGCCCAGCGTGGTGACGGTCTCTGAGCTGATGCCATCTTTGTAGCTCATGACGGGTGAAAAAGCAGGGTGCTGCTCCAAGGATGGCGGGGTGGGGAACATTCGCTGCAGATCTGCAACAGCTGGAAAAGACAGTGTCAGCGTTAAAAAAGGTCATAAATCCAGGCGGAAAGAAGACAAAGGGCGAAACTTTGGGAAAGCTGGATTTGCTGCACTTCAGGCTTACTGCCCTCCCCGATGCTTTTATTTTTCTCTTAAAATTTAAAATAAATAATATGTCGTTGATGCATACGTGAGGATTAAAACGAAGTGGGGGGAACAACATCTGACAGTCTCGAAGACCCCTTCTCTCCTCCACCACCACCCCACCCCACCCCTGCTGGTCTGCAAAGCCAGAAATGTTGGGGAACACTATTGTAAATTCTTGTGGTTTTACCCTTGTGAAAAAGGAGTGTAATAGTTTTACTGCGTGCGTGCGCGCGCACACACACACACACACACACACACACACACACTCTTTCTATTCTCCAAAGCACCTGAGGGCAGGACAAGAAGCAATGGGTGGAAGCGTATCAAAGCGAGATCCAAGGTAAAATTAAGCAGACATTTCCTATCTGTGAGAACAATCAGTGGAACGGATTTGCCTCCAGGAATTGTGGGCGCTCCATCACGAGAGGTTTTCAAGAAAAGAGACTGGACAACCATTTGTCTGGAATCGTATAGGACCTCCTACTCAAGCAGGGGGTTGGACTAGAAGACCTCCCAGGTCCCTTCCCGGCCTGTTATTCTGTAATTCTGTAAGGGTTTTGTTTGGTTTGGTTTTTAAAAAAAAAAAAAGCCTCATGCGAACATCTGTCAGCTTTACTTCAAATTCTTCATGGAACACGAAGGAGCAGCAGATTGAAAATTGATGGGTTTAATCCCTCCATCTTGATAGATTTAATGAAGATACAAATTACAGCCTCGGTTAGAAAGCATTGGCTTCTATTGCCCTCAATCAATTTCACCCGTCTACTTTTCAAGTGACAGCTTTTAAATGAATAGATTCTCAAATTAAAACAATCGCATTTCCCTCTGGCCTGAACGCTATTATCTGTGGCAATAATGCTGTCCAGATCAGCTGACAAGCCAATAGCCTTTTGTGAATACTGGGTGTTGAAAAGACGCTGCCCTGGTCACGATGTAGCTTTTTATTATGGCCACATTGTAGGATTTATTTATTTTTTTAAAAAATTGTCCTGATTTGAGATTAAGCAGCTTCTTTAATTTCCTTTCATTGTGTGTGAGATCGTTTTGTTTCGGGACTCTTTTTAAGTTTGGGTTTATTTATGTGATATCAATCGATCCATAGGAAAAATGCAGGATCTGATCAATTACTGAAATAAAGTTAACTATTGGACATTGATGTCCATAGATTGTGGCATCTGATTAAGCAAAACTGGATCCCTCTCAGATCTCAGCCAATATGTTGCAGGGACTTAGTTTAATCTTTTTTAAATTGGTCTTAATTTTTGTATTAATGTTTTAAAAATTATACCCTGTAAACCGCCCTGAGTCCTTTGGGAAAGGGCGGTATATAAATTCAATAAAATTAAATTAAAAATTAAATTAAAATTAAATTAACTCTTTCAAAAGAACCATCAGTGTCCTTTTTACAAGGGACACGCTTGTTGCCTCCTTTTTTTGTTCAGTTTCAAACAGGAGGAGAAAAACTGGTTCCAGTCTGGGAAAGAAAGGGGAGTGTTATCTTTAACTATATACTTTATCTGGAACAATGCTGGAATTACTTACTTGGAGGATAAGGAACTGCTGTCCTTGCATCCTTGCTTAGATGCCGCTCTTCAGTTCCCACGGGTGGCATTTTTGATGATCGGAGGGGAGGGGAGACAGCCTAAGTTTGCAACAGACGTATATGTTACAAAGCAGATACGTATCTTTTTTCTTTTAACAATCCTGCAGCCCCTTGCATCGGGATGGAGTTGAGGAGACAGAATGGGGCGACTGAGCATTTGCTGACCGGATGCCCTTCCCAACACCCACATGGTGTTCACAGCAGACCATTACTTATTGAATCCAGAGGGAGAAATTGTAGGCCACAATTCGGCTTTCTTATTTATGCACTCATTTGTTTATTTCATACCTAAAGGTAAAGGTAAAGGTTCCCCCGCACATGCGTGCTAGTCGTTTCTGACTCTAGGGGCCGGTGCTCATCTCCGTTTCAAAGCCGAAGAGCCAGCGCTTGTCCGAGGACGTCTCCGTGGTCATGTGGCCGGCATGACTAGACGCCAAAGGCGCACGGAACGCTGTTACCTTCCCACCGTAGTGGTCCCTATTTTTCTACTTGCATTTTTACGTGCTTTCGAATTGCTAGGTTGGCAGAAGCTGGGATGAGTTAACAGGCGCTCACTGCTACGCGGCACTCGGGATTCGACCCGC